>NW_026263276.1:0-57768 GCF_947179515.1 Apodemus sylvaticus
AAAATCACGTTTAAAGGAAATCCCCGCATCGTGCGAAATTATCTTGTTTTTTCCTAAACAACACGTTGTAAGTCGAAAAGCTTTCATGTTGCGTGTATGTCTAAGTGTGTAGCCTCAAAAGAGAAGGCACAGGACAGTTTTTCTCTCGAAAGGATATGTAAGAATACCACTTTCATAAGGAAATACAGTTTTGCAGAGTAAAGACATATACGTACGCATTGGAAACTCTTTACGAGAAGAAATAACGCATAGTACAAAATTAGCTTGTATCTCCAAAACTACACGTTGTATCTCGAAAAGAATTGTTGTGGCGTGTACGTCTTAACATGTAGCATCTAAAGAGAACCAAAAGGAGAATTTTCTTTCGTCAAAATTTTTCAGAAAATCACGTTTTAAGGAAATCCCGCATCGTGCGAAATTATCTTGTTTTTCCTAAACAACACGTTGTAAGTCGAAAAGCTTTCATGTTGCGTGTATGTTCTAAGTGTGTAGCCTCAAAAGGAGAAGGCACAGGACAGTTTTCTCTCGAAAGGATATGTAAGAATACCAACTTCATAAGGAAATACAGTTTTGCAGAGTAAAGACATATACGTACGCATTGGAAACTCTTACGAGAAGAAATAACGCATAGTACAAAATTAGCTTGTATCTCCAAAACTACACGTTGTATCTCGAAAAGAATTGTTGTGGCGTGTACGTCTTAACATGTAGCATCTAAAGAGAACCAAAAGGAGAATTTTCTTTCGTCAAAATTTTTCAGAAAATCACGTTTTAAGGAAATCCCGCATCGTGCGAAATTATCTTGTTTTTCCTAAAACAACACGTTGTAAGTCGAAAAGCTTTCATGTTGCGTGTATGTCTAAGTGTGTAGCCTCAAAAGAGAAGGCACAGGACAGTTTTCTCTCGAAAGGATATGTAAGAATACCACTTCATAAGGAAATACAGTTTTGCAGAGTAAAGACATATACGTACGCATTGGAAACTCTTTACGAGAAGAAATAACGCATAGTACAAAATTAGCTTGTATCTCCAAAACTACACGTTGTATCTCGAAAAGAATTGTTGTGGCGTGTACGTCTTAACATGTAGCATCTAAAGAGAACCAAAAGGAGAATTTTCTTTCGTCAAAATTTTTCAGAAAATCACGTTTTAAGGAAATCCCGCATCGTGCGAAATTATCTTGTTTTTCCTAAACAACACGTTGTAAGTCGAAAAGCTTTCATGTTGCGTGTATGTCTAAGTGTGTAGCCTCAAAAGAGAAGGCACAGGACAGTTTTCTCTCGAAAGGATATGTAAGAATACCACTTCATAAGGAAATACAGTTTTGCAGAGTAAAGACATATACGTACGCATTGGAAACTCTTTACGAGAAGAAATAACGCATAGTACAAAATTAGCTTGTATCTCCAAAACTACACGTTGTATCTCGAAAAGAATTGTTGTGGCGTGTACGTCTTAACATGTAGCATCTAAAGAGAACCAAAAGGAGAATTTTCTTCGTCAAAATTTTTTCAGAAAATCACGTTTTAAGGAAATCCCGCATCGTGCGAAATTATCTTGTTTTTCCTAAACAACACGTTGTAAGTCGAAAAGCTTTCATGTTGCGTGTATGTCTAAGTGTGTAGCCTCAAAAGAGAAGGCACAGGACAGTTTTCTCTCGAAAGGATATGTAAGAATACCACTTCATAAGGAAATACAGTTTTGCAGAGTAAAGACATATACGTACGCATTGGAAACTCTTTACGAGAAGAAATAACGCATAGTACAAAATTAGCTTGTATCTCCAAAACTACACGTTGTATCTCGAAAAGAAATTGTTGTGGCGTGTACGTCTTAACATGTAGCATCTAAAGAGAACCAAAAGGAGAATTTTCTTTCGTCAAAATTTTTCAGAAAATCACGTTTTAAGGAAATCCCGCATCGTGCGAAATTATCTTGTTTTTCCTAAACAACACGTTGTAAGTCGAAAAGCTTTCATGTTGCGTGTATGTCTAAGTGTGTAGCCTCAAAAGAGAAGGCACAGGACAGTTTTCTCTCGAAAGGATATGTAAGAATACCACTTCATAAGGAAATACAGTTTTGCAGAGTAAAGACATATACGTACGCATTGGAAACTCTTTACGAGAAGAAATAACGCATAGTACAAAATTAGCTTGTATCTCCAAAACTACACGTTGTATCTCGAAAAGAATTGTTGTGGCGTGTACGTCTTAACATGTAGCATCTAAAGAGAACCAAAAGGAGAATTTTCTTTCGTCAAAATTTTTCAGAAAATCACGTTTTAAGGAAATCCCGCATCGTGCGAAATTATCTTGTTTTTCCTAAACAACACGTTGTAAGTCGAAAAGCTTTCATGTTGCGTGTATGTCTAAGTGTGTAGCCTCAAAAGAGAAGGCACAGGACAGTTTTCTCTCGAAAGGATATGTAAGAATACCACTTCATAAGGAAATACAGTTTTGCAGAGTAAAGACATATACGTACGCATTGGAAACTCTTTACGAGAAGAAATAACGCATAGTACAAAATTAGCTTGTATCTCCAAAACTACACGTTGTATCTCGAAAAGAATTCTTGTGGCGTGTACGTCTTAACATGTAGCATCTAAAGAGAACCAAAAGGAGAATTTTCTTTCGTCAAAATTTTTCAGAAAATCACGTTTTAAGGAAATCCCGCATCGTGCGAAATTATCTTGTTTTTCCTAAACAACACGTTGTAAGTCGAAAAGCTTTCATGTTGCGTGTATGTCTAAGTGTGCAGCCTCAAAAGAGAAGGCACAGGACAGTTTTCTCTCGAAAGGATATGTAAGAATACCACTTCATAAGGAAATACAGTTTTGCAGAGTAAAGACATATACGTACGCATTGGAAACTCTTTACGAGAAGAAATAACGCATAGTACAAAATTAGCTTGTATCTCCAAAACTACACGTTGTATCTCGAAAAGAATTGTTGTGGCGTGTACGTCTTAACATGTAGCATCTAAAGAGAACCAAAAGGAGAATTTTCTTTCGTCAAAATTTTTCAGAAAATCACGTTTTAAGGAAATCCCGCATCGTGCGAAATTATCTTGTTTTTCCTAAACAACACGTAAGTCGAAAAGCTTTCATGTTGCGTGTATGTCTAAGTGTGCAGCCTCAAAAGAGAAGGCACAGGACAGTTTTCTCTCGAAAGGATATGTAAGAATACCACTTCATAAGGAAATACAGTTTTGCAGAGTAAAGACATATACGTACGCATTGGAAACTCTTTACGAGAAGAAATAACGCATAGTACAAAATTAGCTTGTATCTCCAAAACTACACGTTGTATCTCGAAAAGAATTGTTGTGGCGTGTACGTCTTAACATGTAGCATCTAAAGAGAACCAAAAGGAGAATTTTCTTTCGTCAAAATTTTTCAGAAAATCACGTTTTAAGGAAATCCCGCATCGTGCGAAATTATCTTGTTTTTCCTAAACAACACGTTGTAAGTCGAAAAGCTTTCATGTTGCGTGTATGTCTAAGTGTGTAGCCTCAAAAGAGAAGGCACAGGACAGTTTTCTCTCGAAAGGATATGTAAGAATACCACTTCATAAGGAAATACAGTTTTGCAGAGTAAAGACATATACGTACGCATTGGAAACTCTTTACGAGAAGAAATAACGCATAGTACAAAATTAGCTTGTATCTCCAAAACTACACGTTGTATCTCGAAAAGAATTGTTGTGGCGTGTACGTCTTAACATGTAGCATCTAAAGAGAACCAAAAGGAGAATTTTCTTTCGTCAAAATTTTTCAGAAAATCACGTTTTAAGGAAATCCCGCATCGTGCGAAATTATCTTGTTTTTCCTAAACAACACGTTGTAAGTCGAAAAGCTTTCATGTTGCGTGTATGTCTAAGTGTGTAGCCTCAAAAGAGAAGGCACAGGACAGTTTTCTCTCGAAAGGATATGTAAGAATACCACTTCATAAGGAAATACAGTTTTGCAGAGTAAAGACATATACGTACGCATTGGAAACTCTTTACGAGAAGAAATAACGCATAGTACAAAATTAGCTTGTATCTCCAAAACTACACGTTGTATCTCGAAAAGAATTGTTGTGGCGTGTACGTCTTAACATGTAGCATCTAAAGAGAACCAAAAGGAGAATTTTCTTTCGTCAAAATTTTTCAGAAAATCACGTTTTAAGGAAATCCCGCATCGTGCGAAATTATCTTGTTTTTCCTAAACAACACGTTGTAAGTCGAAAAGCTTTCATGTTGCGTGTATGTCTAAGTGTGTAGCCTCAAAAGAGAAGGCACAGGACAGTTTTCTCTCGAAAGGATATGTAAGAATACCACTTCATAAGGAAATACAGTTTTGCAGAGTAAAGACATATACGTACGCATTGGAAACTCTTTACGAGAAGAAATAACGCATAGTACAAAATTAGCTTGTATCTCCAAAACTACACGTTGTATCTCGAAAAGAATTGTTGTGGCGTGTACGTCTTAACATGTAGCATCTAAAGAGAACCAAAAGGAGAATTTTCTTTCGTCAAAATTTTTCAGAAAATCACGTTTTAAGGAAATCCCGCATCGTGCGAAATTATCTTGTTTTTCCTAAACAACACGTTGTAAGTCGAAAAGCTTTCATGTTGCGTGTATGTCTAAGTGTGTAGCCTCAAAAGAGAAGGCACAGGACAGTTTTCTCTCGAAAGGATATGTAAGAATACCACTTCATAAGGAAATACAGTTTTGCAGAGTAAAGACATATACGTACGCATTGGAAACTCTTTACGAGAAGAAATAACGCATAGTACAAAATTAGCTTGTATCTCCAAAACTACACGTTGTATCTCGAAAAGAATTGTTGTGGCGTGTACGTCTTAACATGTAGCATCTAAAGAGAACCAAAAGGAGAATTTTCTTTCGTCAAAATTTTTCAGAAAATCACGTTTTAAGGAAATCCCGCATCGTGCGAAATTATCTTGTTTTTCCTAAACAACACGTTGTAAGTCGAAAAGCTTTCATGTTGCGTGTATGTCTAAGTGTGTAGCCTCAAAAGAGAAGGCACAGGACAGTTTTCTCTCGAAAGGATATGTAAGAATACCACTTCATAAGGAAATACAGTTTTGCAGAGTAAAGACATATACGTACGCATTGGAAACTCTTTACAGAGAAGAAATAACGCATAGTACAAAATTAGCTTGTATCTCCAAAACTACACGTTGTATCTCGAAAAGAATTGTTGTGGCGTGTACGTCTTAACATGTAGCATCTAAAGAGAACCAAAAGGAGAATTTTCTTTCGTCAAAATTTTTCAGAAAATCACGTTTTAAGGAAATCCCGCATCGTGCGAAATTATCTTGTTTTTCCTAAACAACACGTTGTAAGTCGAAAAGTTTCATGTTGCGTGTATGTCTAAGTGTGTAGCCTCAAAAGAGAAGGCACAGGACAGTTTTCTCTCGAAAGGATATGTAAGAATACCACTTCATAAGGAAATACAGTTTTGCAGAGTAAAGACATATACGTACGCATTGGAAACTCTTTACGAGAAGAAATAACGCATAGTACAAAATTAGCTTGTATCTCCAAAACTACACGTTGTATCTCGAAAAGAATTGTTGTGGCGTGTACGTCTTAACATGTAGCATCTAAAGAGAACCAAAAGGAGAATTTTCTTTCGTCAAAATTTTTCAGAAAATCACGTTTTAAGGAAATCCCGCATCGTGCGAAATTATCTTGTTTTTCCTAAACAACACGTTGTAAGTCGAAAAGCTTTCATGTTGCGTGTATGTCTAAGTGTGTAGCCTCAAAAGAGAAGGCACAGGACAGTTTTCTCTCGAAAGGATATGTAAGAATACCACTTCATAAGGAAATACAGTTTTGCAGAGTAAAGACATATACGTACGCATTGGAAACTCTTTACGAGAAGAAATAACGCATAGTACAAAATTAGCTTGTATCTCCAAAACTACACGTTGTATCTCGAAAAGAATTCTTGTGGCGTGTACGTCTTAACATGTAGCATCTAAAGAGAACCAAAAGGAGAATTTTCTTTCGTCAAAATTTTTCAGAAAATCACGTTTTAAGGAAATCCCGCATCGTGCGAAATTATCTTGTTTTTCCTAAACAACACGTTGTAAGTCGAAAAGCTTTCATGTTGCGTGTATGTCTAAGTGTGCAGCCTCAAAAGAGAAGGCACAGGACAGTTTTCTCTCGAAAGGATATGTAAGAATACCACTTCATAAGGAAATACAGTTTTGCAGAGTAAAGACATATACGTACGCATTGGAAACTCTTTACGAGAAGAAATAACGCATAGTACAAAATTAGCTTGTATCTCCAAAACTACACGTTGTATCTCGAAAAGAATTGTTGTGGCGTGTACGTCTTAACATGTAGCATCTAAAGAGAACCAAAAGGAGAATTTTCTTTCGTCAAAATTTTTCAGAAAATCACGTTTTAAGGAAATCCCGCATCGTGCGAAATTATCTTGTTTTTCCTAAACAACACGTAAGTCGAAAAGCTTTCATGTTGCGTGTATGTCTAAGTGTGCAGCCTCAAAAGAGAAGGCACAGGACAGTTTTCTCTCGAAAGGATATGTAAGAATACCACTTCATAAGGAAATACAGTTTTGCAGAGTAAAGACATATACGTACGCATTGGAAACTCTTTACGAGAAGAAATAACGCATAGTACAAAATTAGCTTGTATCTCCAAAACTACACGTTGTATCTCGAAAAGAATTGTTGTGGCGTGTACGTCTTAACATGTAGCATCTAAAGAGAACCAAAAGGAGAATTTTCTTTCGTCAAAATTTTTCAGAAAATCACGTTTTAAGGAAATCCCGCATCGTGCGAAATTATCTTGTTTTTCCTAAACAACACGTTGTAAGTCGAAAAGCTTTCATGTTGCGTGTATGTCTAAGTGTGTAGCCTCAAAAGAGAAGGCACAGGACAGTTTTCTCTCGAAAGGATATGTAAGAATACCACTTCATAAGGAAATACAGTTTTGCAGAGTAAAGACATATACGTACGCATTGGAAACTCTTTACGAGAAGAAATAACGCATAGTACAAAATTAGCTTGTATCTCCAAAACTACACGTTGTATCTCGAAAAGAATTGTTGTGGCGTGTACGTCTTAACATGTAGCATCTAAAGAGAACCAAAAGGAGAATTTTCTTTCGTCAAAATTTTTCAGAAAATCACGTTTTAAGGAAATCCCGCATCGTGCGAAATTATCTTGTTTTTCCTAAACAACACGTTGTAAGTCGAAAAGCTTTCATGTTGCGTGTATGTCTAAGTGTGTAGCCTCAAAAGAGAAGGCACAGGACAGTTTTCTCTCGAAAGGATATGTAAGAATACCACTTCATAAGGAAATACAGTTTTGCAGAGTAAAGACATATACGTACGCATTGGAAACTCTTTACGAGAAGAAATAACGCATAGTACAAAATTAGCTTGTATCTCCAAAACTACACGTTGTATCTCGAAAAGAATTGTTGTGGCGTGTACGTCTTAACATGTAGCGTCTAAAGAGAACCAAAAGGAGAATTTTCTTTCGTCAAAATTTTTCAGAAAATCACGTTTTAAGGAAATCCCGCATCGTGCGAAATTATCTTGTTTTTCCTAAACAACACGTTGTAAGTCGAAAAGCTTTCATGTTGCGTGTATGTCTAAGTGTGTAGCCTCAAAAGAGAAGGCACAGGACAGTTTTCTCTCGAAAGGATATGTAAGAATACCACTTCATAAGGAAATACAGTTTTGCAGAGTAAAGACATATACGTACGCATTGGAAACTCTTTACGAGAAGAAATAACGCATAGTACAAAATTAGCTTGTATCTCCAAAACTACACGTTGTATCTCGAAAAGAATTGTTGTGGCGTGTACGTCTTAACATGTAGCATCTAAAGAGAACCAAAAGGAGAATTTTCTTTCGTCAAAATTTTTCAGAAAATCACGTTTTAAGGAAATCCCGCATCGTGCGAAATTATCTTGTTTTTCCTAAACAACACGTTGTAAGTCGAAAAGCTTTCATGTTGCGTGTATGTCTAAGTGTGTAGCCTCAAAAGAGAAGGCACAGGACAGTTTTCTCTCGAAAGGATATGTAAGAATACCACTTCATAAGGAAATACAGTTTTGCAGAGTAAAGACATATACGTACGCATTGGAAACTCTTTACGAGAAGAAATAACGCATAGTACAAAATTAGCTTGTATCTCCAAAACTACACGTTGTATCTCGAAAAGAATTGTTGTGGCGTGTACGTCTTAACATGTAGCATCTAAAGAGAACCAAAAGGAGAATTTTCTTTCGTCAAAATTTTTCAGAAAATCACGTTTTAAGGAAATCCCGCATCGTGCGAAATTATCTTGTTTTTCCTAAACAACACGTTGTAAGTCGAAAAGCTTTCATGTTGCGTGTATGTCTAAGTGTGTAGCCTCAAAAGAGAAGGCACAGGACAGTTTTCTCTCGAAAGGATATGTAAGAATACCACTTCATAAGGAAATACAGTTTTGCAGAGTAAAGACATATACGTACGCATTGGAAACTCTTTACGAGAAGAAATAACGCATAGTACAAAATTAGCTTGTATCTCCAAAACTACACGTTGTATCTCGAAAAGAATTGTTGTGGCGTGTACGTCTTAACATGTAGCATCTAAAGAGAACCAAAAGGAGAATTTTCTTTCGTCAAAATTTTTCAGAAAATCACGTTTTAAGGAAATCCCGCATCGTGCGAAATTATCTTGTTTTTCCTAAACAACACGTTGTAAGTCGAAAAGCTTTCATGTTGCGTGTATGTCTAAGTGTGTAGCCTCAAAAGAGAAGGCACAGGACAGTTTTCTCTCGAAAGGATATGTAAGAATACCACTTCATAAGGAAATACAGTTTTGCAGAGTAAAGACATATACGTACGCATTGGAAACTCTTTACGAGAAGAAATAACGCATAGTACAAAATTAGCTTGTATCTCCAAAACTACACGTTGTATCTCGAAAAGAATTGTTGTGGCGTGTACGTCTTAACATGTAGCATCTAAAGAGAACCAAAAGGAGAATTTTCTTTCGTCAAAATTTTTCAGAAATCACGTTTTAAGGAAATCCCGCATCGTGCGAAATTATCTTGTTTTTCCTAAACAACACGTTGTAAGTCGAAAAGCTTTCATGTTGCGTGTATGTCTAAGTGTGTAGCCTCAAAAGAGAAGGCACAGGACAGTTTTCTCTCGAAAGGATATGTAAGAATACCACTTCATAAGGAAATACAGTTTTGCAGAGTAAAGACATATACGTACGCATTGGAAACTCTTTACGAGAAGAAATAACGCATAGTACAAAATTAGCTTGTATCTCCAAAACTACACGTTGTATCTCGAAAAGAATTGTTTGTGGCGTGTACGTCTTAACATGTAGCATCTAAAGAGAACCAAAAGGAGAATTTTCTTTCGTCAAAATTTTTCAGAAAATCACGTTTTAAGGAAATCCCGCATCGTGCGAAATTATCTTGTTTTTCCTAAACAACACGTTGTAAGTCGAAAAGCTTTCATGTTGCGTGTATGTCTAAGTGTGTAGCCTCAAAAGAGAAGGCACAGGACAGTTTTCTCTCGAAAGGATATGTAAGAATACCACTTCATAAGGAAATACAGTTTTGCAGAGTAAAGACATATACGTACGCATTGGAAACTCTTTACGAGAAGAAATAACGCATAGTACAAAATTAGCTTGTATCTCCAAAACTACACGTTGTATCTCGAAAAGAATTGTTGTGGCGTGTACGTCTTAACATGTAGCATCTAAAGAGAACCAAAAGGAGAATTTTCTTTCGTCAAAATTTTTCAGAAAATCACGTTTTAAGGAAATCCCGCATCGTGCGAAATTATCTTGTTTTTCCTAAACAACACGTTGTAAGTCGAAAAGCTTTCATGTTGCGTGTATGTCTAAGTGTGTAGCCTCAAAAGAGAAGGCACAGGACAGTTTTCTCTCGAAAGGATATGTAAGAATACCACTTCATAAGGAAATACAGTTTTGCAGAGTAAAGACATATACGTACGCATTGGAAACTCTTTACGAGAAGAAATAACGCATAGTACAAAATTAGCTTGTATCTCCAAAACTACACGTTGTATCTCGAAAAGAATTGTTGTGGCGTGTACGTCTTAACATGTAGCATCTAAAGAGAACCAAAAGGAGAATTTTCTTTCGTCAAAATTTTTCAGAAAATCACGTTTTAAGGAAATCCCGCATCGTGCGAAATTATCTTGTTTTTCCTAAACAACACGTTGTAAGTCGAAAAGCTTTCATGTTGCGTGTATGTCTAAGTGTGTAGCCTCAAAAGAGAAGGCACAGGACAGTTTTCTCTCGAAAGGATATGTAAGAATACCACTTCATAAGGAAATACAGTTTTGCAGAGTAAAGACATATACGTACGCATTGGAAACTCTTTACGAGAAGAAATAACGCATAGTACAAAATTAGCTTGTATCTCCAAAACTACACGTTGTATCTCGAAAAGAATTGTTGTGGCGTGTACGTCTCAACATGTAGCATCTAAAGAGAACCAAAAGGAGAATTTTCTTTCGTCAAAATTTTTCAGAAAATCACGTTTTAAGGAAATCCCGCATCGTGCGAAATTATCTTGTTTTTCCTAAACAACACGTTGTAAGTCGAAAAGCTTTCATGTTGCGTGTATGTCTAAGTGTGTAGCCTCAAAAGAGAAGGCACAGGACAGTTTTCTCTCGAAAGGATATGTAAGAATACCACTTCATAAGGAAATACAGTTTTGCAGAGTAAAGACATATACGTACGCATTGGAAACTCTTTACGAGAAGAAATAACGCATAGTACAAAATTAGCTTGTATCTCCAAAACTACACGTTGTATCTCGAAAAGAATTGTTGTGGCGTGTACGTCTTAACATGTAGCATCTAAAGAGAACCAAAAGGAGAATTTTCTTTCGTCAAAATTTTTCAGAAAATCACGTTTTAAGGAAATCCCGCATCGTGCGAAATTATCTTGTTTTTCCTAAACAACACGTTGTAAGTCGAAAAGCTTTCATGTTGCGTGTATGTCTAAGTGTGTAGCCTCAAAAGAGAAGGCACAGGACAGTTTCTCTCGAAAGGATATGTAAGAATACCACTTCATAAGGAAATACAGTTTTGCAGAGTAAAGACATATACGTACGCATTGGAAACTCTTTACGAGAAGAAATAACGCATAGTACAAAATTAGCTTGTATCTCCAAAACTACACGTTGTATCTCGAAAAGAATTCTTGTGGCGTGTACGTCTTAACATGTAGCATCTAAAGAGAACCAAAAGGAGAATTTTCTTTCGTCAAAATTTTTCAGAAAATCACGTTTTATGGAAATCCCGCATCGTGCGAAATTATCTTGTTTTTCCTAAACAACACGTTGTAAGTCGAAAAGCTTTCATGTTGCGTGTATGTCTAAGTGTGCAGCCTCAAAAGAGAAGGCACAGGACAGTTTTCTCTCGAAAGGATATGTAAGAATACCACTTCATAAGGAAATACAGTTTTGCAGAGTAAAGACATATACGTACGCATTGGAAACTCTTTACGAGAAGAAATAACGCATAGTACAAAATTAGCTTGTATCTCCAAAACTACACGTTGTATCTCGAAAAGAATTGTTGTGGCGTGTACGTCTTAACATGTAGCATCTAAAGAGAACCAAAAGGAGAATTTTCTTTCGTCAAAATTTTTCAGAAAATCACGTTTTAAGGAAATCCCGCATCGTGCGAAATTATCTTGTTTTTCCTAAACAACACGTTGTAAGTCGAAAAGCTTTCATGTTGCGTGTATGTCTAAGTGTGTAGCCTCAAAAGAGAAGGCACAGGACAGTTTTCTCTCGAAAGGATATGTAAGAATACCACTTCATAAGGAAATACAGTTTTGCAGAGTAAAGACATATACGTACGCATTGGAAACTCTTTACGAGAAGAAATAACGCATAGTACAAAATTAGCTTGTATCTCCAAAACTACACGTTGTATCTCGAAAAGAATTGTTGTGGCGTGTACGTCTTAACATGTAGCATCTAAAGAGAACCAAAAGGAGAATTTTCTTTCGTCAAAATTTTTCAGAAAATCACGTTTTAAGGAAATCCCGCATCGTGCGAAATTATCTTGTTTTTCCTAAACAACACGTTGTAAGTCGAAAAGCTTTCATGTTGCGTGTATGTCTAAGTGTGTAGCCTCAAAAGAGAAGGCACAGGACAGTTTTCTCTCGAAAGGATATGTAAGAATACCACTTCATAAGGAAATACAGTTTTGCAGAGTAAAGACATATACGTACGCATTGGAAACTCTTTACGAGAAGAAATAACGCATAGTACAAAATTAGCTTGTATCTCCAAAACTACACGTTGTATCTCGAAAAGAATTGTTGTGGCGTGTACGTCTTAACATGTAGCATCTAAAGAGAACCAAAAGGAGAATTTTCTTTCGTCAAAATTTTTCAGAAAATCACGTTTTAAGGAAATCCCGCATCGTGCGAAATTATCTTGTTTTTCCTAAACAACACGTTGTAAGTCGAAAAGCTTTCATGTTGCGTGTATGTCTAAGTGTGTAGCCTCAAAAGAGAAGGCACAGGACAGTTTTCTCTCGAAAGGATATGTAAGAATACCACTTCATAAGGAAATACAGTTTTGCAGAGTAAAGACATATACGTACGCATTGGAAACTCTTTACGAGAAGAAATAACGCATAGTACAAAATTAGCTTGTATCTCCAAAACTACACGTTGTATCTCGAAAAGAATTGTTGTGGCGTGTACGTCTTAACATGTAGCATCTAAAGAGAACCAAAAGGAGAATTTTCTTTCGTCAAAATTTTTCAGAAAATCACGTTTTAAGGAAATCCCGCATCGTGCGAAATTATCTTGTTTTTCCTAAACAACACGTTGTAAGTCGAAAAGCTTTCATGTTGCGTGTATGTCTAAGTGTGCAGCCTCAAAAGAGAAGGCACAGGACAGTTTTCTCTCGAAAGGATATGTAAGAATACCACTTCATAAGGAAATACAGTTTTGCAGAGTAAAGACATATACGTACGCATTGGAAACTCTTTACGAGAAGAAATAACGCATAGTACAAAATTAGCTTGTATCTCCAAAACTACACGTTGTATCTCGAAAAGAATTGTTGTGGCGTGTACGTCTTAACATGTAGCATCTAAAGAGAACCAAAACGAGAATTTTCTTTCGTCAAAATTTTTCAGAAAATCACGTTTTAAGGAAATCCCGCATCGTGCGAAATTATCTTGTTTTTCCTAAACAACACGTTGTAAGTCGAAAAGCTTTCATGTTGCGTGTATGTCTAAGTGTGCAGCCTCAAAAGAGAAGGCACAGGACAGTTTTCTCTCGAAAGGATATGTAAGAATACCACTTCATAAGGAAATACAGTTTTGCAGAGTAAAGACATATACGTACGCATTGGAAACTCTTTACGAGAAGAAATAACGCATAGTACAAAATTAGCTTGTATCTCCAAAACTACACGTTGTATCTCGAAAAGAATTGTTGTGGCGTGTACGTCTTAACATGTAGCATCTAAAGAGAACCAAAAGGAGAATTTTCTTTCGTCAAAATTTTTCAGAAAATCACGTTTTAAGGAAATCCCGCATCGTGCGAAATTATCTTGTTTTTCCTAAACAACACGTTGTAAGTCGAAAAGCTTTCATGTTGCGTGTATGTCTAAGTGTGTAGCCTCAAAAGAGAAGGCACAGGACAGTTTTCTCTCGAAAGGATATGTAAGAATACCACTTCATAAGGAAATACAGTTTTGCAGAGTAAAGACATATACGTACGCATTGGAAACTCTTTACGAGAAGAAATAACGCATAGTACAAAATTAGCTTGTATCTCCAAAACTACACGTTGTATCTCGAAAAGAATTGTTGTGGCGTGTACGTCTTAACATGTAGCATCTAAAGAGAACCAAAAGGAGAATTTTCTTTCGTCAAAATTTTTCAGAAAATCACGTTTTAAGGAAATCCCGCATCGTGCGAAATTATCTTGTTTTTCCTAAACAACACGTTGTAAGTCGAAAAGCTTTCATGTTGCGTGTATGTCTAAGTGTGTAGCCTCAAAAGAGAAGGCACAGGACAGTTTTCTCTCGAAAGGATATGTAAGAATACCACTTCATAAGGAAATACAGTTTTGCAGAGTAAAGACATATACGTACGCATTGGAAACTCTTTACGAGAAGAAATAACGCATAGTACAAAATTAGCTTGTATCTCCAAAACTACACGTTGTATCTCGAAAAGAATTGTTGTGGCGTGTACGTCTTAACATGTAGCATCTAAAGAGAACCAAAAGGAGAATTTTCTTTCGTCAAAATTTTTCAGAAAATCACGTTTTAAGGAAATCCCGCATCGTGCGAAATTATCTTGTTTTTCCTAAACAACACGTTGTAAGTCGAAAAGCTTTCATGTTGCGTGTATGTCTAAGTGTGCAGCCTCAAAAGAGAAGGCACAGGACAGTTTTCTCTCGAAAGGATATGTAAGAATACCACTTCATAAGGAAATACAGTTTTGCAGAGTAAAGACATATACGTACGCATTGGAAACTCTTTACGAGAAGAAATAACGCATAGTACAAAATTAGCTTGTATCTCCAAAACTACACGTTGTATCTCGAAAAGAATTGTTGTGGCGTGTACGTCTTAACATGTAGCATCTAAAGAGAACCAAAAGGAGAATTTTCTTTCGTCAAAATTTTTCAGAAAATCACGTTTTAAGGAAATCCCGCATCGTGCGAAATTATCTTGTTTTTCCTAAACAACACGTTGTAAGTCGAAAAGCTTTCATGTTGCGTGTATGTCTAAGTGTGTAGCCTCAAAAGAGAAGGCACAGGACAGTTTTCTCTCGAAAGGATATGTAAGAATACCACTTCCTAAGGAAATACAGTTTTGCAGAGTAAAGGCATATACGTACGCATTGGAAACTCTTTACGAGAAGAAATAACGCATAGTACAAAATTAGCTTGTATCTCCAAAACTACACGTTGTATCTCGAAAAGAATTGTTGTGGCGTGTACGTCTTAACATGTAGCATCTAAAGAGAACCAAAAGGAGAATTTTCTTTCGTCAAAATTTTTCAGAAAATCACGTTTTAAGGAAATCCCGCATCGTGCGAAATTATCTTGTTTTTCCTAAACAACACGTTGTAAGTCGAAAAGCTTTCATGTTGCGTGTATGTCTAAGTGTGTAGCCTCAAAAGAGAAGGGACAGGACAGTTTTCTCTCGAAAGGATATGTAAGAATACCACTTCATAAGGAAATACAGTTTTGCAGAGTAAAGGCATATACGTACGCATTGGAAACTCTTTACGAGAAGAAATAACGCATAGTACAAAATTAGCTTGTATCTCCAAAACTACACGTTGTATCTCGAAAAGAATTGTTGTGGCGTGTACGTCTTAACATGTAGCATCTAAAGAGAACCAAAAGGAGAATTTTCTTTCGTCAAAATTTTTCAGAAAATCACGTTTTAAGGAAATCCCGCATCGTGCGAAATTATCTTGTTTTTCCTAAACAACACGTTGTAAGTCGAAAAGCTTTCATGTTGCGTGTATGTCTAAGTGTGTAGCCTCAAAAGAGAAGGCACAGGACAGTTTTCTCTCGAAAGGATATGTAAGAATACCACTTCATAAGGAAATACAGTTTTGCAGAGTAAAGACATATACGTACGCATTGGAAACTCTTTACGAGAAGAAATAACGCATAGTACAAAATTAGCTTGTATCTCCAAAACTACACGTTGTATCTCGAAAAGAATTGTTGTGGCGTGTACGTCTTAACATGTAGCATCTAAAGAGAACCAAAAGGAGAATTTTCTTTCGTCAAAATTTTTCAGAAAATCACGTTTTAAGGAAATCCCGCATCGTGCGAAATTATCTTGTTTTTCCTAAACAACACGTTGTAAGTCGAAAAGCTTTCATGTTGCGTGTATGTCTAAGTGTGTAGCCTCAAAAGAGAAGTCACAGGACAGTTTTCTCTCGAAAGGATATGTAAGAATACCACTTCATAAGGAAATACAGTTTTGCAGAGTAAAGACATATACGTACGCATTGGAAACTCTTTACGAGAAGAAATAACGCATAGTACAAAATTAGCTTGTATCTCCAAAACTACACGTTGTATCTCGAAAAGAATTGTTGTGGCGTGTACGTCTTAACATGTAGCATCTAAAGAGAACCAAAAGGAGAATTTTCTTTCGTCAAAATTTTTCAGAAAATCACGTTTTAAGGAAATCCCGCATCGTGCGAAATTATCTTGTTTTTCCTAAACAACACGTTGTAAGTCGAAAAGCTTTCATGTTGCGTGTATGTCTAAGTGTGTAGCCTCAAAAGAGAAGGCACAGGACAGTTTTCTCTCGAAAGGATATGTAAGAATACCACTTCATAAGGAAATACAGTTTTGCAGAGTAAAGACATATACGTACGCATTGGAAACTCTTTACGAGAAGAAATAACGCATAGTACAAAATTAGCTTGTATCTCCAAAACTACACGTTGTATCTCGAAAAGAATTGTTGTGGCGTGTACGTCTTAACATGTAGCATCTAAAGAGAACCAAAAGGAGAATTTTCTTTCGTCAAAATTTTTCAGAAAATCACGTTTTAAGGAAATCCCGCATCGTGCGAAATTATCTTGTTTTTCCTAAACAACACGTTGTAAGTCGAAAAGCTTTCATGTTGCGTGTATGTCTAAGTGTGTAGCCTCAAAAGAGAAGGCACAGGACAGTTTTCTCTCGAAAGGATATGTAAGAATACCACTTCATAAGGAAATACAGTTTTGCAGAGTAAAGACATATACGTACGCATTGGAAACTCTTTACGAGAAGAAATAACGCATAGTACAAAATTAGCTTGTATCTCCAAAACTACACGTTGTATCTCGAAAAGAATTGTTGTGGCGTGTACGTCTTAACATGTAGCATCTAAAGAGAACCAAAAGGAGAATTTTCTTTCGTCAAAATTTTTCAGAAAATCACGTTTTAAGGAAATCCCGCATCGTGCGAAATTATCTTGTTTTTCCTAAACAACACATTGTAAGTCGAAAAGCTTTCATGTTGCGTGTATGTCTAAGTGTGTAGCCTCAAAAGAGAAGGCACAGGACAGTTTTCTCTCGAAAGGATATGTAAGAATACCACTTCATAAGGAAATACAGTTTTGCAGAGTAAAGACATATACGTGCGCATTGGAAACTCTTTACGAGAAGAAATAACGCATAGTACAAAATTAGCTTGTATCTCCAAAACTACACGTTGTATCTCGAAAAGAATTGTTGTGGCGTGTACGTCTTAACATGTAGCATCTAAAGAGAACCAAAAGGAGAATTTTCTTTCGTCAAAATTTTTCAGAAAATCACGTTTTAAGGAAATCCCGCATCGTGCGAAATTATCTTGTTTTTCCTAAACAACACGTTGTAAGTCGAAAAGCTTTCATGTTGCGTGTATGTCTAAGTGTGTAGCCTCAAAAGAGAAGGCACAGGACAGTTTTCTCTCGAAAGGATATGTAAGAATACCACTTCATAAGGAAATACAGTTTTGCAGAGTAAAGGCATATACGTACGCATTGGAAACTCTTTACGAGAAGAAATAACGCATAGTACAAAATTAGCTTGTATCTCCAAAACTACACGTTGTATCTCGAAAAGAATTGTTGTGGCGTGTACGTCTTAACATGTAGCATCTAAAGAGAACCAAAAGGAGAATTTTCTTTCGTCAAAATTTTTCAGAAAATCACGTTTTAAGGAAATCCCGCATCGTGCGAAATTATCTTGTTTTTCCTAAACAACACGTTGTAAGTCGAAAAGCTTTCATGTTGCGTGTATGTCTAAGTGTGTAGCCTCAAAAGAGAAGGCACAGGACAGTTTTCTCTCGAAAGGATATGTAAGAATACCACTTCATAAGGAAATACAGTTTTGCAGAGTAAAGACATATACGTGCGCATTGGAAACTCTTTACGAGAAGAAATAACGCATAGTACAAAATTAGCTTGTATCTCCAAAACTACACGTTGTATCTCGAAAAGAATTGTTGTGGCGTGTACGTCTTAACATGTAGCATCTAAAGAGAACCAAAAGGAGAATTTTCTTTCGTCAAAATTTTTCAGAAAATCACGTTTTAAGGAAATCCCGCATCGTGCGAAATTATCTTGTTTTTCCTAAACAACACGTTGTAAGTCGAAAAGCTTTCATGTTGCGTGTATGTCTAAGTGTGTAGCCTCAAAAGAGAAGGCACAGGACAGTTTTCTCTCGAAAGGATATGTAAGAATACCACTTCATAAGGAAATACAGTTTTGCAGAGTAAAGGCATATACGTACGCATTGGAAACTCTTTACGAGAAGAAATAACGCATAGTACAAAATTAGCTTGTATCTCCAAAACTACACGTTGTATCTCGAAAAGAATTGTTGTGGCGTGTACGTCTTAACATGTAGCATCTAAAGAGAACCAAAAGGAGAATTTTCTTTCGTCAAAATTTTTCAGAAAATCACGTTTTAAGGAAATCCCGCATCGTGTGAAATTATCTTGTTTTTCCTAAACAACACGTTGTAAGTCGAAAAGCTTTCATGTTGCGTGTATGTCTAAGTGTGTAGCCTCAAAAGAGAAGGCACAGGACAGTTTTCTCTCGAAAGGATATGTAAGAATACCACTTCATAAGGAAATACAGTTTTGCAGAGTAAAGACATATACGTACGCATTGGAAACTCTTTACGAGAAGAAATAACGCATAGTACAAAATTAGCTTGTATCTCCAAAACTACACGTTGTATCTCGAAAAGAATTGTTGTGGCGTGTACGTCTTAACATGTAGCATCTAAAGAGAACCAAAAGGAGAATTTTCTTTCGTCAAAATTTTTCAGAAAATCACGTTTTAAGGAAATCCCGCATCGTGCGAAATTATCTTGTTTTTCCTAAACAACACGTTGTAAGTCGAAAAGCTTTCATGTTGCGTGTATGTCTAAGTGTGTAGCCTCAAAAGAGAAGGCACAGGACAGTTTTCTCTCGAAAGGATATGTAAGAATACCACTTCATAAGGAAATACAGTTTTGCAGAGTAAAGACATATACGTGCGCATTGGAAACTCTTTACGAGAAGAAATAACGCATAGTACAAAATTAGCTTGTATCTCCAAAACTACACGTTGTATCTCGAAAAGAATTGTTGTGGCGTGTACGTCTTAACATGTAGCATCTAAAGAGAACCAAAAGGAGAATTTTCTTTCGTCAAAATTTTTCAGAAAATCACGTTTTAAGGAAATCCCGCATCGTGCGAAATTATCTTGTTTTTCCTAAACAACACGTTGTAAGTCGAAAAGCTTTCATGTTGCGTGTATGTCTAAGTGTGTAGCCTCAAAAGAGAAGGCACAGGACAGTTTTCTCTCGAAAGGATATGTAAGAATACCACTTCATAAGGAAATACAGTTTTGCAGAGTAAAGGCATATACGTACGCATTGGAAACTCTTTACGAGAAGAAATAACGCATAGTACAAAATTAGCTTGTATCTCCAAAACTACACGTTGTATCTAGAAAAGAATTGTGGCGTGTACGTCTTAACATGTAGCATCTAAAGAGAACCAAAAGGAGAATTTTCTTTCGTCAAAATTTTTCAGAAAATCACGTTTTAAGGAAATCCCGCATCGTGCGAAATTATCTTGTTTTTCCTAAACAACACGTTGTAAGTCGAAAAGCTTTCATGTTGCGTGTATGTCTAAGTGTGTAGCCTCAAAAGAGAAGGCACAGGACAGTTTTCTCTCGAAAGGATATGTAAGAATACCACTTCATAAGGAAATACAGTTTTGCAGAGTAAAGACATATACGTACGCATTGGAAACTCTTTACGAGAAGAAATAACGCATAGTACAAAATTAGCTTGTATCTCCAAAACTACACGTTGTATCTCGAAAAGAATTGTTGTGGCGTGTACGTCTTAACATGTAGCATCTAAAGAGAACCAAAAGGAGAATTTTCTTTCGTCAAAATTTTTCAGAAAATCACGTTTTAAGGAAATCCCGCATCGTGCGAAATTATCTTGTTTTTCCTAAACAACACGTTGTAAGTCGAAAAGCTTTCATGTTGCGTGTATGTCTAAGTGTGTAGCCTCAAAAGAGAAGGCACAGGACAGTTTTCTCTCGAAAGGATATGTAAGAATACCACTTCATAAGGAAATACAGTTTTGCAGAGTAAAGGCATATACGTACGCATTGGAAACTCTTTACGAGAAGAAATAACGCATAGTACAAAATTAGCTTGTATCTCCAAAACTACACGTTGTATCTCGAAAAGAATTGTTGTGGCGTGTACGTCTTAACATGTAGCATCTAAAGAGAACCAAAAGGAGAATTTTCTTTCGTCAAAATTTTTCAGAAAATCACGTTTTAAGGAAATCCCGCATCGTGCGAAATTATCTTGTTTTTCCTAAACAACACGTTGTAAGTCGAAAAGCTTTCATGTTGCGTGTATGTCTAAGTGTGTAGCCTCAAAAGAGAAGGCACAGGACAGTTTTCTCTCGAAAGGATATGTAAGAATACCACTTCATAAGGAAATACAGTTTTGCAGAGTAAAGACATATACGTACGCATTGGAAACTCTTTACGAGAAGAAATAACGCATAGTACAAAATTAGCTTGTATCTCCAAAACTACACGTTGTATCTCGAAAAGAATTGTTGTGGCGTGTACGTCTTAACATGTAGCATCTAAAGAGAACCAAAAGGAGAATTTTCTTTCGTCAAAATTTTTCAGAAAATCACGTTTTAAGGAAATCCCGCATCGTGCGAAATTATCTTGTTTTTCCTAAACAACACGTTGTAAGTCGAAAAGCTTTCATGTTGCGTGTATGTCTAAGTGTGTAGCCTCAAAAGAGAAGGCACAGGACAGTTTTCTCTCGAAAGGATATGTAAGAATACCACTTCATAAGGAAATACAGTTTTGCAGAGTAAAGACATATACGTGCGCATTGGAAACTCTTTACGAGAAGAAATAACGCATAGTACAAAATTAGCTTGTATCTCCAAAACTACACGTTGTATCTCGAAAAGAATTGTTGTGGCGTGTACGTCTTAACATGTAGCATCTAAAGAGAACCAAAAGGAGAATTTTCTTTCGTCAAAATTTTTCAGAAAATCACGTTTTAAGGAAATCCCGCATCGTGCGAAATTATCTTGTTTTTCCTAAACAACACGTTGTAAGTCGAAAAGCTTTCATGTTGCGTGTATGTCTAAGTGTGTAGCCTCAAAAGAGAAGGCACAGGACAGTTTTCTCTCGAAAGGATATGTAAGAATACCACTTCATAAGGAAATACAGTTTTGCAGAGTAAAGGCATATACGTACGCATTGGAAACTCTTTACGAGAAGAAATAACGCATAGTACAAAATTAGCTTGTATCTCCAAAACTACACGTTGTATCTCGAAAAGAATTGTTGTGGCGTGTACGTCTTAACATGTAGCATCTAAAGAGAACCAAAAGGAGAATTTTCTTTCGTCAAAATTTTTCAGAAAATCACGTTTTAAGGAAATCCCGCATCGTGTGAAATTATCTTGTTTTTCCTAAACAACACGTTGTAAGTCGAAAAGCTTTCATGTTGCGTGTATGTCTAAGTGTGTAGCCTCAAAAGAGAAGGCACAGGACAGTTTTCTCTCGAAAGGATATGTAAGAATACCACTTCATAAGGAAATACAGTTTTGCAGAGTAAAGACATATACGTACGCATTGGAAACTCTTTACGAGAAGAAATAACGCATAGTACAAAATTAGCTTGTATCTCCAAAACTACACGTTGTATCTCGAAAAGAATTGTTGTGGCGTGTACGTCTTAACATGTAGCATCTAAAGAGAACCAAAAGGAGAATTTTCTTTCGTCAAAATTTTTCAGAAAATCACGTTTTAAGGAAATCCCGCATCGTGCGAAATTATCTTGTTTTTCCTAAACAACACGTTGTAAGTCGAAAAGCTTTCATGTTGCGTGTATGTCTAAGTGTGTAGCCTCAAAAGAGAAGGCACAGGACAGTTTTCTCTCGAAAGGATATGTAAGAATACCACTTCATAAGGAAATACAGTTTTGCAGAGTAAAGACATATACGTGCGCATTGGAAACTCTTTACGAGAAGAAATAACGCATAGTACAAAATTAGCTTGTATCTCCAAAACTACACGTTGTATCTCGAAAAGAATTGTTGTGGCGTGTACGTCTTAACATGTAGCATCTAAAGAGAACCAAAAGGAGAATTTTCTTTCGTCAAAATTTTTCAGAAAATCACGTTTTAAGGAAATCCCGCATCGTGCGAAATTATCTTGTTTTTCCTAAACAACACGTTGTAAGTCGAAAAGCTTTCATGTTGCGTGTATGTCTAAGTGTGTAGCCTCAAAAGAGAAGGCACAGGACAGTTTTCTCTCGAAAGGATATGTAAGAATACCACTTCATAAGGAAATACAGTTTTGCAGAGTAAAGGCATATACGTACGCATTGGAAACTCTTTACGAGAAGAAATAACGCATAGTACAAAATTAGCTTGTATCTCCAAAACTACACGTTGTATCTAGAAAAGAATTGTGGCGTGTACGTCTTAACATGTAGCATCTAAAGAGAACCAAAAGGAGAATTTTCTTTCGTCAAAATTTTTCAGAAAATCACGTTTTAAGGAAATCCCGCATCGTGCGAAATTATCTTGTTTTTCCTAAACAACACGTTGTAAGTCGAAAAGCTTTCATGTTGCGTGTATGTCTAAGTGTGTAGCCTCAAAAGAGAAGGCACAGGACAGTTTTCTCTCGAAAGGATATGTAAGAATACCACTTCATAAGGAAATACAGTTTTGCAGAGTAAAGACATATACGTACGCATTGGAAACTCTTTACGAGAAGAAATAACGCATAGTACAAAATTAGCTTGTATCTCCAAAACTACACGTTGTATCTCGAAAAGAATTGTTGTGGCGTGTACGTCTTAACATGTAGCATCTAAAGAGAACCAAAAGGAGAATTTTCTTTCGTCAAAATTTTTCAGAAAATCACGTTTTAAGGAAATCCCGCATCGTGCGAAATTATCTTGTTTTTCCTAAACAACACGTTGTAAGTCGAAAAGCTTTCATGTTGCGTGTATGTCTAAGTGTGTAGCCTCAAAAGAGAAGGCACAGGACAGTTTTCTCTCGAAAGGATATGTAAGAATACCACTTCATAAGGAAATACAGTTTTGCAGAGTAAAGGCATATACGTACGCATTGGAAACTCTTTACGAGAAGAAATAACGCATAGTACAAAATTAGCTTGTATCTCCAAAACTACACGTTGTATCTCGAAAAGAATTGTTGTGGCGTGTACGTCTTAACATGTAGCATCTAAAGAGAACCAAAAGGAGAATTTTCTTTCGTCAAAATTTTTCAGAAAATCACGTTTTAAGGAAATCCCGCATCGTGCGAAATTATCTTGTTTTTCCTAAACAACACGTTGTAAGTCGAAAAGCTTTCATGTTGCGTGTATGTCTAAGTGTGTAGCCTCAAAAGAGAAGGCACAGGACAGTTTTCTCTCGAAAGGATATGTAAGAATACCACTTCATAAGGAAATACAGTTTTGCAGAGTAAAGACATATACGTACGCATTGGAAACTCTTTACGAGAAGAAATAACGCATAGTACAAAATTAGCTTGTATCTCCAAAACTACACGTTGTATCTCGAAAAGAATTGTTGTGGCGTGTACGTCTTAACATGTAGCATCTAAAGAGAACCAAAAGGAGAATTTTCTTTCGTCAAAATTTTTCAGAAAATCACGTTTTAAGGAAATCCCGCATCGTGCGAAATTATCTTGTTTTTCCTAAACAACACGTTGTAAGTCGAAAAGCTTTCATGTTGCGTGTATGTCTAAGTGTGTAGCCTCAAAAGAGAAGGCACAGGACAGTTTTCTCTCGAAAGGATATGTAAGAATACCACTTCATAAGGAAATACAGTTTTGCAGAGTAAAGACATATACGTGCGCATTGGAAACTCTTTACGAGAAGAAATAACGCATAGTACAAAATTAGCTTGTATCTCCAAAACTACACGTTGTATCTCGAAAAGAATTGTTGTGGCGTGTACGTCTTAACATGTAGCATCTAAAGAGAACCAAAAGGAGAATTTTCTTTCGTCAAAATTTTTCAGAAAATCACGTTTTAAGGAAATCCCGCATCGTGCGAAATTATCTTGTTTTTCCTAAACAACACGTTGTAAGTCGAAAAGCTTTCATGTTGCGTGTATGTCTAAGTGTGTAGCCTCAAAAGAGAAGGCACAGGACAGTTTTCTCTCGAAAGGATATGTAAGAATACCACTTCATAAGGAAATACAGTTTTGCAGAGTAAAGGCATATACGTACGCATTGGAAACTCTTTACGAGAAGAAATAACGCATAGTACAAAATTAGCTTGTATCTCCAAAACTACACGTTGTATCTCGAAAAGAATTGTTGTGGCGTGTACGTCTTAACATGTAGCATCTAAAGAGAACCAAAAGGAGAATTTTCTTTCGTCAAAATTTTTCAGAAAATCACGTTTTAAGGAAATCCCGCATCGTGCGAAATTATCTTGTTTTTCCTAAACAACACGTTGTAAGTCGAAAAGCTTTCATGTTCCGTGTATGTCTAAGTGTGTAGCCTCAAAAGAGAAGGCACAGGACAGTTTTCTCTCGAAAGGATATGTAAGAATACCACTTCATAAGGAAATACAGTTTTGCAGAGTAAAGACATATACGTACGCATTGGAAACTCTTTACGAGAAGAAATAACGCATAGTACAAAATTAGCTTGTATCTCCAAAACTACACGTTGTATCTCGAAAAGAATTGTTGTGGCGTGTACGTCTTAACATGTAGCATCTAAAGAGAACCAAAAGGAGAATTTTCTTTCGTCAAAATTTTTCAGAAAATCACGTTTTAAGGAAATCCCGCATCGTGCGAAATTATCTTGTTTTTCCTAAACAACACGTTGTAAGTCGAAAAGCTTTCATGTTGCGTGTATGTCTAAGTGTGTAGCCTCAAAAGAGAAGGCACAGGACAGTTTTCTCTCGAAAGGATATGTAAGAATACCACTTCATAAGGAAATACAGTTTTGCAGAGTAAAGACATATGCGTACGCATTGGAAACTCTTTACGAGAAGAAATAACGCATAGTACAAAATTAGCTTGTATCTCCAAAACTACACGTTGTATCTCGAAAAGAATTGTTGTGGCGTGTACGTCTTAACATGTAGCATCTAAAGAGAACCAAAAGGAGAATTTTCTTTCGTCAAAATTTTTCAGAAAATCACGTTTTAAGGAAATCCCGCATCGTGCGAAATTATCTTGTTTTTCCTAAACAACACGTTGTAAGTCGAAAAGCTTTCATGTTGCGTGTATGTCTAAGTGTGTAGCCTCAAAAGAGAAGGCACAGGACAGTTTTCTCTCGAAAGGATATGTAAGAATACCACTTCATAAGGAAATACAGTTTTGCAGAGTAAAGGCATATACGTACGCATTGGAAACTCTTTACGAGAAGAAATAACGCATAGTACAAAATTAGCTTGTATCTCCAAAACTACACGTTGTATCTCGAAAAGAATTGTTGTGGCGTGTACGTCTTAACATGTAGCATCTAAAGAGAACCAAAAGGAGAATTTTCTTTCGTCAAAATTTTTCAGAAAATCACGTTTTAAGGAAATCCCGCATCGTGCGAAATTATCTTGTTTTTCCTAAACAACACGTTGTAAGTCGAAAAGCTTTCATGTTGCGTGTATGTCTAAGTGTGTAGCCTCAAAAGAGAAGGCACAGGACAGTTTTCTCTCGAAAGGATATGTAAGAATACCACTTCATAAGGAAATACAGTTTTGCAGAGTAAAGACATATACGTACGCATTGGAAACTCTTTACGAGAAGAAATAACGCATAGTACAAAATTAGCTTGTATCTCCAAAACTACACGTTGTATCTCGAAAAGAATTGTTGTGGCGTGTACGTCTTAACATGTAGCATCTAAAGAGAACCAAAAGGAGAATTTTCTTTCGTCAAAATTTTTCAGAAAATCACGTTTTAAGGAAATCCCGCATCGTGCGAAATTATCTTGTTTTTCCTAAACAACACGTTGTAAGTCGAAAAGCTTTCATGTTGCGTGTATGTCTAAGTGTGTAGCCTCAAAAGTGAAGGCACAGGACAGTTTTCTCTCGAAAGGATATGTAAGAATACCACTTCATAAGGAAATACAGTTTTGCAGAGTAAAGACATATACGTGCGCATTGGAAACTCTTTACGAGAAGAAATAACGCATAGTACAAAATTAGCTTGTATCTCCAAAACTACACGTTGTATCTCGAAAAGAATTGTTGTGGCGTGTACGTCTTAACATGTAGCATCTAAAGAGAACCAAAAGGAGAATTTTCTTTCGTCAAAATTTTTCAGAAAATCACGTTTTAAGGAAATCCCGCATCGTGCGAAATTATCTTGTTTTTCCTAAACAACACGTTGTAAGTCGAAAAGCTTTCATGTTGCGTGTATGTCTAAGTGTGTAGCCTCAAAAGAGAAGGCACAGGACAGTTTTCTCTCGAAAGGATATGTAAGAATACCACTTCATAAGGAAATACAGTTTTGCAGAGTAAAGGCATATACGTACGCATTGGAAACTCTTTACGAGAAGAAATAACGCATAGTACAAAATTAGCTTGTATCTCCAAAACTACACGTTGTATCTCGAAAAGAATTGTTGTGGCGTGTACGTCTTAACATGTAGCATCTAAAGAGAACCAAAAGGAGAATTTTCTTTCGTCAAAATTTTTCAGAAAATCACGTTTTAAGGAAATCCCGCATCGTGCGAAATTATCTTGTTTTTCCTAAACAACACGTTGTAAGTCGAAAAGCTTTCATGTTGCGTGTATGTCTAAGTGTGTAGCCTCAAAAGAGAAGGCACAGGACAGTTTTCTCTCGAAAGGATATGTAAGAATACCACTTCATAAGGAAATACAGTTTTGCAGAGTAAAGACATATACGTACGCATTGGAAACTCTTTACGAGAAGAAATAACGCATAGTACAAAATTAGCTTGTATCTCCAAAACTACACGATGTATCTCGAAAAGAATTGTTGTGGCGTGTACGTCTTAACATGTAGCATCTAAAGAGAACCAAAAGGAGAATTTTCTTTCGTCAAAATTTTTCAGAAAATCACGTTTTAAGGAAATCCCGCATCGTGCGAAATTATCTTGTTTTTCCTAAACAACACGTTGTAAGTCGAAAAGCTTTCATGTTGCGTGTATGTCTAAGTGTGTAGCCTCAAAAGAGAAGGCACAGGACAGTTTTCTCTCGAAAGGATATGTAAGAATACCACTTCATAAGGAAATACAGTTTTGCAGAGTAAAGACATATACGTACGCATTGGAAACTCTTTACGAGAAGAAATAACGCATAGTACAAAATTAGCTTGTATCTCCAAAACTACACGTTGTATCTCGAAAAGAATTCTTGTGGCGTGTACGTCTTAACATGTAGCATCTAAAGAGAACCAAAAGGAGAATTTTCTTTCGTCAAAATTTTTCAGAAAATCACGTTTTAAGGAAATCCCGCATCGTGCGAAATTATCTTGTTTTTCCTAAACAACACGTTGTAAGTCGAAAAGCTTTCATGTTGCGTGTATGTCTAAGTGTGTAGCCTCAAAAGAGAAGGCACAGGACAGTTTTCTCTCGAAAGGATATGTAAGAATACCACTTCATAAGGAAATACAGTTTTGCAGAGTAAAGACATATACGTACGCATTGGAAACTCTTTACGAGAAGAAATAACGCATAGTACAAAATTAGCTTGTATCTCCAAAACTACACGTTGTATCTCGAAAAGAATTGTTGTGGCGTGTACGTCTTAACATGTAGCATCTAAAGAGAACCAAAAGGAGAATTTTCTTTCGTCAAAATTTTTCAGAAAATCACGTTTTAAGGAAATCCCGCATCGTGCGAAATTATCTTGTTTTTCCTAAACAACACGTTGTAAGTCGAAAAGCTTTCATGTTGCGTGTATGTCTAAGTGTGTAGCCTCAAAAGAGAAGGCACAGGACAGTTTTCTCTCGAAAGGATATGTAAGAATACCACTTCATAAGGAAATACAGTTTTGCAGAGTAAAGACATATACGTACGCATTGGAAACTCTTTACGAGAAGAAATAACGCATAGTACAAAATTAGCTTGTATCTCCAAAACTACACGTTGTATCTCGAAAAGAATTGTTGTGGCGTGTACGTCTTAACATGTAGCATCTAAAGAGAACCAAAAGGAGAATTTTCTTTCGTCAAAATTTTTCAGAAAATCACGTTTTAAGGAAATCCCGCATCGTGCGAAATTATCTTGTTTTTCCTAAACAACACGTTGTAAGTCGAAAAGCTTTCATGTTGCGTGTATGTCTAAGTGTGTAGCCTCAAAAGAGAAGGCACAGGACAGTTTTCTCTCGAAAGGATATGTAAGAATACCACTTCATAAGGAAATACAGTTTTGCAGAGTAAAGACATATACGTACGCATTGGAAACTCTTTACGAGAAGAAATAACGCATAGTACAAAATTAGCTTGTATCTCCAAAACTACACGTTGTATCTCGAAAAGAATTGTTGTGGCGTGTACGTCTTAACATGTAGCATCTAAAGAGAACCAAAAGGAGAATTTTCTTTCGTCAAAATTTTTCAGAAAATCACGTTTTAAGGAAATCCCGCATCGTGCGAAATTATCTTGTTTTTCCTAAACAACACGTTGTAAGTCGAAAAGCTTTCATGTTGCGTGTATGTCTAAGTGTGTAGCCTCAAAAGAGAAGGCACAGGACAGTTTTCTCTCGAAAGGATATGTAAGAATACCACTTCATAAGGAAATACAGTTTTGCAGAGTAAAGACATATACGTACGCATTGGAAACTCTTTACGAGAAGAAATAACGCATAGTACAAAATTAGCTTGTATCTCCAAAACTACACGTTGTATCTCGAAAAGAATTGTTGTGGCGTGTACGTCTTAACATGTAGCATCTAAAGAGAACCAAAAGGAGAATTTTCTTTCGTCAAAATTTTTCAGAAAATCACGTTTTAAGGAAATCCCGCATCGTGCGAAATTATCTTGTTTTTCCTAAACAACACGTTGTAAGTCGAAAAGCTTTCATGTTGCGTGTATGTCTAAGTGTGTAGCCTCAAAAGAGAAGGCACAGGACAGTTTTCTCTCGAAAGGATATGTAAGAATACCACTTCATAAGGAAATACAGTTTTGCAGAGTAAAGACATATACGTACGCATTGGAAACTCTTTACGAGAAGAAATAACGCATAGTACAAAATTAGCTTGTATCTCCAAAACTACACGTTGTATCTCGAAAAGAATTGTTGTGGCGTGTACGTCTTAACATGTAGCATCTAAAGAGAACCAAAAGGAGAATTTTCTTTCGTCAAAATTTTTCAGAAAATCACGTTTTAAGGAAATCCCGCATCGTGCGAAATTATCTTGTTTTTCCTAAACAACACGTTGTAAGTCGAAAAGCTTTCATGTTGCGTGTATGTCTACGTGTGTAGCCTCAAAAGAGAAGGCACAGGACAGTTTTCTCTCGAAAGGATATGTAAGAATACCACTTCATAAGGAAATACAGTTTTGCAGAGTAAAGACATATACGTACGCATTGGAAACTCTTTACGAGAAGAAATAACGCATAGTACAAAATTAGCTTGTATCTCCAAAACTACACGTTGTATCTCGAAAAGAATTGTTGTGGCGTGTACGTCTTAACATGTAGCATCTAAAGAGAACCAAAAGGAGAATTTTCTTTCGTCAAAATTTTTCAGAAAATCACGTTTTAAGGAAATCCCGCATCGTGCGAAATTATCTTGTTTTTCCTAAACAACACGTTGTAAGTCGAAAAGCTTTCATGTTGCGTGTATGTCTAAGTGTGTAGCCTCAAAAGAGAAGGCACAGGACAGTTTTCTCTCGAAAGGATATGTAAGAATACCACTTCATAAGGAAATACAGTTTTGCAGAGTAAAGACATATACGTACGCATTGGAAACTCTTTACGAGAAGAAATAACGCATAGTACAAAATTAGCTTGTATCTCCAAAACTACACGTTGTATCTCGAAAAGAATTGTTGTGGCGTGTACGTCTTAACATGTAGCATCTAAAGAGAACCAAAAGGAGAATTTTCTTTCGTCAAAATTTTTCACAACATCACGTTTTAAGGAAATCCCGCATCGTGCGAAATTATCTTGTTTTTCCTAAACAACACGTTGTAAGTCGAAAAGCTTTCATGTTGCGTGTATGTCTAAGTGTGTAGCCTCAAAAGAGAAGGCACAGGACAGTTTTCTCTCGAAAGGATATGTAAGAATACCACTTCATAAGGAAATACAGTTTTGCAGAGTAAAGACATATACGTGCGCATTGGAAACTCTTTACGAGAAGAAATAACGCATAGTACAAAATTAGCTTGTATCTCCAAAACTACACGTTGTATCTCGAAAAGAATTGTTGTGGCGTGTACGTCTTAACATGTAGCATCTAAAGAGAACCAAAAGGAGAATTTTCTTTCGTCAAAATTTTTCAGAAAATCACGTTTTAAGGAAATCCCGCATCGTGCGAAATTATCTTGTTTTTCCTAAACAACACGTTGTAAGTCGAAAAGCTTTCATGTTGCGTGTATGTCTAAGTGTGTAGCCTCAAAAGAGAAGGCACAGGACAGTTTTCTCTCGAAAGGATATGTAAGAATACCACTTCATAAGGAAATACAGTTTTGCAGAGTAAAGACATATACGTACGCATTGGAAACTCTTTACGAGAAGAAATAACGCATAGTACAAAATTAGCTTGTATCTCCAAAACTACACGTTGTATCTCGAAAAGAATTGTTGTGGCGTGTACGTCTTAACATGTAGCATCTAAAGAGAACCAAAAGGAGAATTTTCTTTCGTCAAAATTTTTCAGAAAATCACGTTTTAAGGAAATCCCGCATCGTGCGAAATTATCTTGTTTTTCCTAAACAACACGTTGTAAGTCGAAAAGCTTTCATGTTGCGTGTATGTCTAAGTGTGTAGCCTCAAAAGAGAAGGCACAGGACAGTTTTCTCTCGAAAGGATATGTAAGAATACCACTTCATAAGGAAATACAGTTTTGCAGAGTAAAGACATATACGTGCGCATTGGAAACTCTTTACGAGAAGAAATAACGCATAGTACAAAATTAGCTTGTATCTCCAAAACTACACGTTGTATCTCGAAAAGAATTGTTGTGGCGTGTACGTCTTAACATGTAGCATCTAAAGAGAACCAAAAGGAGAATTTTCTTTCGTCAAAATTTTTCAGAAAATCACGTTTTAAGGAAATCCCGCATCGTGCGAAATTATCTTGTTTTTCCTAAACAACACGTTGTAAGTCGAAAAGCTTTCATGTTGCGTGTATGTCTAAGTGTGTAGCCTCAAAAGAGAAGGCACAGGACAGTTTTCTCTCGAAAGGATATGTAAGAATACCACTTCATAAGGAAATACAGTTTTGCAGAGTAAAGACATATACGTACGCATTGGAAACTCTTTACGAGAAGAAATAACGCATAGTACAAAATTAGCTTGTATCTCCAAAACTACACGTTTTATCTCGAAAAGAATTGTTGTGGCGTGTACGTCTTAACATGTAGCATCTAAAGAGAACCAAAAGGAGAATTTTCTTTCGTCAAAATTTTTCAGAAAATCACGTTTTAAGGAAATCCCGCATCGTGCGAAATTATCTTGTTTTTCCTAAACAACACGTTGTAAGTCGAAAAGCTTTCATGTTGCGTGTATGTCTAAGTGTGTAGCCTCAAAAGAGAAGGCACAGGACAGTTTTCTCTCGAAAGGATATGTAAGAATACCACTTCATAAGGAAATACAGTTTTGCAGAGTAAAGACATATACGTGCGCATTGGAAACTCTTTACGAGAAGAAATAACGCATAGTACAAAATTAGCTTGTATCTCCAAAACTACACGTTGTATCTCGAAAAGAATTGTTGTGGCGTGTACGTCTTAACATGTAGCATCTAAAGAGAACCAAAATGAGAATTTTCTTTCGTCAAAATTTTTCAGAAAATCACGTTTTAAGGAAATCCCGCATCGTGCGAAATTATCTTGTTTTTCCTAAACAACACGTTGTAAGTCGAAAAGCTTTCATGTTGCGTGTATGTCTAAGTGTGTAGCCTCAAAAGAGAAGGCACAGGACAGTTTTCTCTCGAAAGGATATGTAAGAATACCACTTCATAAGGAAATACAGTTTTGCAGAGTAAAGGCATATACGTACGCATTGGAAACTCTTTACGAGAAGAAATAACGCATAGTACAAAATTAGCTTGTATCTCCAAAACTACACGTTGTATCTCGAAAAGAATTGTTGTGGCGTGTACGTCTTAACATGTAGCATCTAAAGAGAACCAAAAGGAGAATTTTCTTTCGTCAAAATTTTTCAGAAAATCACGTTTTAAGGAAATCCCGCATCGTGCGAAATTATCTTGTTTTTCCTAAACAACACGTTGTAAGTCGAAAAGCTTTCATGTTGCGTGTATGTCTAAGTGTGTAGCCTCAAAAGAGAAGGCACAGGACAGTTTTCTCTCGAAAGGATATGTAAGAATACCACTTCATAAGGAAATACAGTTTTGCAGAGTAAAGACATATACGTACGCATTGGAAACTCTTTACGAGAAGAAATAACGCATAGTACAAAATTAGCTTGTATCTCCAAAACTACACGTTGTATCTCGAAAAGAATTGTTGTGGCGTGTACGTCTTAACATGTAGCATCTAAAGAGAACCAAAAGGAGAATTTTCTTTCGTCAAAATTTTTCAGAAAATCACGTTTTAAGGAAATCCCGCATCGTGCGAAATTATCTTGTTTTTCCTAAACAACACGTTGTAAGTCGAAAAGCTTTCATGTTGCGTGTATGTCTAAGTGTGTAGCCTCAAAAGAGAAGGCACAGGACAGTTTTCTCTCGAAAGGATATGTAAGAATACCACTTCATAAGGAAATACAGTTTTGCAGAGTAAAGACATATACGTACGCATTGGAAACTCTTTACGAGAAGAAATAACGCATAGTACAAAATTAGCTTGTATCTCCAAAACTACACGTTGTATCTCAAAAAGAATTGTTGTGGCGTGTACGTCTTAACATGTAGCATCTAAAGAGAACCAAAAGGAGAATTTTCTTTTGTCAAAATTTTTCAGAAAATCACGTTTTAAGGAAATCCCGCATCGTGCGAAATTATCTTGTTTTTCCTAAACAACACGTTGTAAGTCGAAAAGCTTTCATGTTGCGTGTATTTCTAAGTGTGTAGCCTCAAAAGAGAAGGCACAGGACAGTTTTCTCTCGAAAGGATATGTAAGAATACCACTTCATAAGGAAATACAGTTTTGCAGAGTAAAGACATATACGTACGCATTGGAAACTCTTTACGAGAAGAAATAACGCATAGTACAAAATTAGCTTGTATCTCCAAAACTACACGTTGTATCTCGAAAAGAATTGTTGTGGCGTGTACGTCTTAACATGTAGCATCTAAAGAGAACCAAAAGGAGAATTTTCTTTCGTAAAAATTTTTCAGAAAATCACGTTTTAAGGAAATCCCGCATCGTGCGAAATTATCTTGTTTTTCCTAAACAACACGTTGTAAGTCGAAAAGCTTTCATGTTGCGTGTATGTCTAAGTGTGTAGCCTCAAAAGAGAAGGCACAGGACAGTTTTCTCTCGAAAGGATATGTAAGAATACCACTTCATAAGGAAATACAGTTTTGCAGAGTAAAGACATATACGTACGCATTGGAAACTCTTTACGAGAAGAAATAACGCATAGTACAAAATTAGCTTGTATCTCCAAAACTACACGTTGTATCTCGAAAAGAATTGTTGTGGCGTGTACGTCTTAACATGCAGCATCTAAAGAGAACCAAAAGGAGAATTTTCTTTCGTCAAAATTTTTCAGAAAATCACGTTTTAAGGAAATCCCGCATCGTGCGAAATTATCTTGTTTTTCCTAAACAACACGTTGTAAGTCGAAAAGCTTTCATGTTGCGTGTATGTCTAAGTGTGTAGCCTCAAAAGAGAAGGCACAGGACAGTTTTCTCTCGAAAGGATATGTAAGAATACCACTTCATAAGGAAATACAGTTTTGCAGAGTAAAGACATATACGTACGCATTGGAAACTCTTTACGAGAAGAAATAACGCATAGTACAAAATTAGCTTGTATCTCCAAAACTACACGTTGTATCTCGAAAAGAATTGTTGTGGCGTGTACGTCTTAACATGTAGCATCTAAAGAGAACCAAAAGGAGAATTTTCTTTCGTCAAAATTTTTCAGAAAATCACGTTTTAAGGAAATCCCGCATCGTGCGAAATTATCTTGTTTTTCCTAAACAACACGTTGTAAGTCGAAAAGCTTTCATGTTGCGTGTATGTCTAAGTGTGTAGCCTCAAAAGAGAAGGCACAGGACAGTTTTCTCTCGAAAGGATATGTAAGAATACCACTTCATAAGGAAATACAGTTTTGCAGAGTAAAGACATATACGTACGCATTGGAAACTCTTTACGAGAAGAAATAACGCATAGTACAAAATTAGCTTGTATCTCCAAAACTACACGTTGTATCTCGAAAAGAATTGTTGTGGCGTGTACGTCTTAACATGTAGCATCTAAAGAGAACCAAAAGGAGAATTTTCTTTCGTCAAAATTTTTCAGAAAATCACGTTTTAAGGAAATCCCGCATCGTGCGAAATTATCTTGTTTTTCCTAAACAACACGTTGTAAGTCGAAAAGCTTTCATGTTGCGTGTATGTCTAAGTGTGTAGCCTCAAAAGAGAAGGCACAGGACAGTTTTCTCTCGAAAGGATATGTAAGAATACCACTTCATAAGGAAATACAGTTTTGCAGAGTAAAGACATATACGTACGCATTGGAAACTCTTTACGAGAAGAAATAACGCATAGTACAAAATTAGCTTGTATCTCCAAAACTACACGTTGTATCTCGAAAAGAATTGTTGTGGCGTGTACGTCTTAACATGTAGCATCTAAAGAGAACCAAAAGGAGAATTTTCTTTCGTCAAAATTTTTCAGAAAATCACGTTTTAAGGAAATCCCGCATCGTGCGAAATTATCTTGTTTTTCCTAAACAACACGTTGTAAGTCGAAAAGCTTTCATGTTGCGTGTATGTCTAAGTGTGTAGCCTCAAAAGAGAAGGCACAGGACAGTTTTCTCTCGAAAGGATATGTAAGAATACCACTTCATAAGGAAATACAGTTTTGCAGAGTAAAGACATATACGTACGCATTGGAAACTCTTTACGAGAAGAAATAACGCATAGTACAAAATTAGCTTGTATCTCCAAAACTACACGTTGTATCTCGAAAAGAATTCTTGTGGCGTGTACGTCTTAACATGTAGCATCTAAAGAGAACCAAAAGGAGAATTTTCTTTCGTCAAAATTTTTCAGAAAATCACATTTTAAGGAAATCCCGCATCGTGCGAAATTATCTTGTTTTTCCTAAACAACACGTTGTAAGTCGAAAAGCTTTCATGTTGCGTGTATGTCTAAGTGTGTAGCCTCAAAAGAGAAGGCAAAGGACAGTTTTCTCTCGAAAGGATATGTAAGAATACCACTTCATAAGGAAATACAGTTTTGCAGAGTAAAGACCTATACGTACGCATTGGAAACTCTTTACGAGAAGAAATAACGCATAGTACAAAATTAGCTTGTATCTCCAAAACTACACGTTGTATCTCGAAAAGAATTGTTGTGGCGTGTACGTCTTAACATGTAGCATCTAAAGAGAACCAAAAGGAGAATTTTCTTTCGTCAAAATTTTTCAGAAAATCACGTTTTAAGGAAATCCCGCATCGTGCGAAATTATCTTGTTTTTCCTAAACAACACGTTGTAAGTCGAAAAGCTTTCATGTTGCGTGTATGTCTAAGTGTGTAGCCTCAAAAGAGAAGGCACAGGACAGTTTTCTCTCGAAAGGATATGTAAGAATACCACTTCATAAGGAAATACAGTTTTGCAGAGTAAAGACATATACGTACGCATTGGAAACTCTTTACGAGAAGAAATAACGCATAGTACAAAATTAGCTTGTATCTCCAAAACTACACGTTTTATCTCGAAAAGAATTGTTGTGGCGTGTACGTCTTAACATGTAGCATCTAAAGAGAACCAAAAGGAGAATTTTCTTTCGTCAAAATTTTTCAGAAAATCACGTTTTAAGGAAATCCCGCATCGTGCGAAATTATCTTGTTTTTCCTAAACAACACGTTGTAAGTCGAAAAGCTTTCATGTTGCGTGTATGTCTAAGTGTGTAGCCTCAAAAGAGAAGGCACAGGACAGTTTTCTCTCGAAAGGATATGTAAGAATACCACTTCATAAGGAAATACAGTTTTGCAGAGTAAAGACATATACGTGCGCATTGGAAACTCTTTACGAGAAGAAATAACGCATAGTACAAAATTAGCTTGTATCTCCAAAACTACACGTTGTATCTCGAAAAGAATTGTTGTGGCGTGTACGTCTTAACATGTAGCATCTAAAGAGAACCAAAATGAGAATTTTCTTTCGTCAAAATTTTTCAGAAAATCACGTTTTAAGGAAATCCCGCATCGTGCGAAATTATCTTGTTTTTCCTAAACAACACGTTGTAAGTCGAAAAGCTTTCATGTTGCGTGTATGTCTAAGTGTGTAGCCTCAAAAGAGAAGGCACAGGACAGTTTTCTCTCGAAAGGATATGTAAGAATACCACTTCATAAGGAAATACAGTTTTGCAGAGTAAAGGCATATACGTACGCATTGGAAACTCTTTACGAGAAGAAATAACGCATAGTACAAAATTAGCTTGTATCTCCAAAACTACACGTTGTATCTCGAAAAGAATTGTTGTGGCGTGTACGTCTTAACATGTAGCATCTAAAGAGAACCAAAAGGAGAAAGTTCTTTCGTCAAAATTTTTCAGAAAATCACGTTTTAAGGAAATCCCGCATCGTGCGAAATTATCTTGTTTTTCCTAAACAACACGTTGTAAGTCGAAAAGCTTTCATGTTGCGTGTATGTCTAAGTGTGTAGCCTCAAAAGAGAAGGCACAGGACAGTTTTCTCTCGAAAGGATATGTAAGAATACCACTTCATAAGGAAATACAGTTTTGCAGAGTAAAGACATATACGTACGCATTGGAAACTCTTTACGAGAAGAAATAACGCATAGTACAAAATTAGCTTGTATCTCCAAAACTACACGTTGTATCTCGAAAAGAATTGTTGTGGCGTGTACGTCTTAACATGTAGCATCTAAAGAGAACCAAAAGGAGAATTTTCTTTCGTCAAAATTTTTCAGAAAATCACGTTTTAAGGAAATCCCGCATCGTGCGAAATTATCTTGTTTTTCCTAAACAACACGTTGTAAGTCGAAAAGCTTTCATGTTGCGTGTATGTCTAAGTGTGTAGCCTCAAAAGAGAAGGCACAGGACAGTTTTCTCTCGAAAGGATATGTAAGAATACCACTTCATAAGGAAATACAGTTTTGCAGAGTAAAGACATATACGTACGCATTGGAAACTCTTTACGAGAAGAAATAACGCATAGTACAAAATTAGCTTGTATCTCCAAAACTACACGTTGTATCTCAAAAAGAATTGTTGTGGCGTGTACGTCTTAACATGTAGCATCTAAAGAGAACCAAAAGGAGAATTTTCTTTTGTCAAAATTTTTCAGAAAATCACGTTTTAAGGAAATCCCGCATCGTGCGAAATTATCTTGTTTTTCCTAAACAACACGTTGTAAGTCGAAAAGCTTTCATGTTGCGTGTATTTCTAAGTGTGTAGCCTCAAAAGAGAAGGCACAGGACAGTTTTCTCTCGAAAGGATATGTAAGAATACCACTTCATAAGGAAATACAGTTTTGCAGAGTAAAGACATATACGTACGCATTGGAAACTCTTTACGAGAAGAAATAACGCATAGTACAAAATTAGCTTGTATCTCCAAAACTACACGTTGTATCTCGAAAAGAATTGTTGTGGCGTGTACGTCTTAACATGTAGCATCTAAAGAGAACCAAAAGGAGAATTTTCTTTCGTAAAAATTTTTCAGAAAATCACGTTTTAAGGAAATCCCGCATCGTGCGAAATTATCTTGTTTTTCCTAAACAACACGTTGTAAGTCGAAAAGCTTTCATGTTGCGTGTATGTCTAAGTGTGTAGCCTCAAAAGAGAAGGCACAGGACAGTTTTCTCTCGAAAGGATATGTAAGAATACCACTTCATAAGGAAATACAGTTTTGCAGAGTAAAGACATATACGTACGCATTGGAAACTCTTTACGAGAAGAAATAACGCATAGTACAAAATTAGCTTGTATCTCCAAAACTACACGTTGTATCTCGAAAAGAATTGTTGTGGCGTGTACGTCTTAACATGCAGCATCTAAAGAGAACCAAAAGGAGAATTTTCTTTCGTCAAAATTTTTCAGAAAATCACGTTTTAAGGAAATCCCGCATCGTGCGAAATTATCTTGTTTTTCCTAAACAACACGTTGTAAGTCGAAAAGCTTTCATGTTGCGTGTATGTCTAAGTGTGTAGCCTCAAAAGAGAAGGCACAGGACAGTTTTCTCTCGAAAGGATATGTAAGAATACCACTTCATAAGGAAATACAGTTTTGCAGAGTAAAGACATATACGTACGCATTGGAAACTCTTTACGAGAAGAAATAACGCATAGTACAAAATTAGCTTGTATCTCCAAAACTACACGTTGTATCTCGAAAAGAATTGTTGTGGCGTGTACGTCTTAACATGTAGCATCTAAAGAGAACCAAAAGGAGAATTTTCTTTCGTCAAAATTTTTCAGAAAATCACGTTTTAAGGAAATCCCGCATCGTGCGAAATTATCTTGTTTTTCCTAAACAACACGTTGTAAGTCGAAAAGCTTTCATGTTGCGTGTATGTCTAAGTGTGTAGCCTCAAAAGAGAAGGCACAGGACAGTTTTCTCTCGAAAGGATATGTAAGAATACCACTTCATAAGGAAATACAGTTTTGCAGAGTAAAGACATATACGTACGCATTGGAAACTCTTTACGAGAAGAAATAACGCATAGTACAAAATTAGCTTGTATCTCCAAAACTACACGTTGTATCTCGAAAAGAATTGTTGTGGCGTGTACGTCTTAACATGTAGCATCTAAAGAGAACCAAAAGGAGAATTTTCTTTCGTCAAAATTTTTCAGAAAATCACGTTTTAAGGAAATCCCGCATCGTGCGAAATTATCTTGTTTTTCCTAAACAACACGTTGTAAGTCGAAAAGCTTTCATGTTGCGTGTATGTCTAAGTGTGTAGCCTCAAAAGAGAAGGCACAGGACAGTTTTCTCTCGAAAGGATATGTAAGAATACCACTTCATAAGGAAATACAGTTTTGCAGAGTAAAGACATATACGTACGCATTGGAAACTCTTTACGAGAAGAAATAACGCATAGTACAAAATTAGCTTGTATCTCCAAAACTACACGTTGTATCTCGAAAAGAATTGTTGTGGCGTGTACGTCTTAACATGTAGCATCTAAAGAGAACCAAAAGGAGAATTTTCTTTCGTCAAAATTTTTCAGAAAATCACGTTTTAAGGAAATCCCGCATCGTGCGAAATTATCTTGTTTTTCCTAAACAACACGTTGTAAGTCGAAAAGCTTTCATGTTGCGTGTATGTCTAAGTGTGTAGCCTCAAAAGAGAAGGCACAGGACAGTTTTCTCTCGAAAGGATATGTAAGAATACCACTTCATAAGGAAATACAGTTTTGCAGAGTAAAGACATATACGTACGCATTGGAAACTCTTTACGAGAAGAAATAACGCATAGTACAAAATTAGCTTGTATCTCCAAAACTACACGTTGTATCTCGAAAAGAATTCTTGTGGCGTGTACGTCTTAACATGTAGCATCTAAAGAGAACCAAAAGGAGAATTTTCTTTCGTCAAAATTTTTCAGAAAATCACATTTTAAGGAAATCCCGCATCGTGCGAAATTATCTTGTTTTTCCTAAACAACACGTTGTAAGTCGAAAAGCTTTCATGTTGCGTGTATGTCTAAGTGTGTAGCCTCAAAAGAGAAGGCAAAGGACAGTTTTCTCTCGAAAGGATATGTAAGAATACCACTTCATAAGGAAATACAGTTTTGCAGAGTAAAGACATATACGTACGCATTGGAAACTCTTTACGAGAAGAAATAACGCATAGTACAAAATTAGCTTGTATCTCCAAAACTACACGTTGTATCTCGAAAAGAATTGTTGTGGCGTGTACGTCTTAACATGTAGCATCTAAAGAGAACCAAAAGGAGAATTTTCTTTCGTCAAAATTTTTCAGAAAATCACGTTTTAAGGAAATCCCGCATCGTGCGAAATTATCTTGTTTTTCCTAAACAACACGTTGTAAGTCGAAAAGCTTTCATGTTGCGTGTATGTCTAAGTGTGTAGCCTCAAAAGAGAAGGCACAGGACAGTTTTCTCTCGAAAGGATATGTAAGAATACCACTTCATAAGGAAATACAGTTTTGCAGAGTAAAGACATATACGTACGCATTGGAAACTCTTTACGAGAAGAAATAACGCATAGTACAAAATTAGCTTGTATCTCCAAAACTACACGTTGTATCTCAAAAAGAATTGTTGTGGCGTGTACGTCTTAACATGTAGCATCTAAAGAGAACCAAAAGGAGAATTTTCTTTTGTCAAAATTTTTCAGAAAATCACGTTTTAAGGAAATCCCGCATCGTGCGAAATTATCTTGTTTTTCCTAAACAACACGTTGTAAGTCGAAAAGCTTTCATGTTGCGTGTATTTCTAAGTGTGTAGCCTCAAAAGAGAAGGCACAGGACAGTTTTCTCTCGAAAGGATATGTAAGAATACCACTTCATAAGGAAATACAGTTTTGCAGAGTAAAGACATATACGTACGCATTGGAAACTCTTTACGAGAAGAAATAACGCATAGTACAAAATTAGCTTGTATCTCCAAAACTACACGTTGTATCTCGAAAAGAATTGTTGTGGCGTGTACGTCTTAACATGTAGCATCTAAAGAGAACCAAAAGGAGAATTTTCTTTCGTCAAAATTTTTCAGAAAATCACGTTTTAAGGAAATCCCGCATCGTGCGAAATTATCTTGTTTTTCCTAAACAACACGTTGTAAGTCGAAAAGCTTTCATGTTGCATGTATGTCTAAGTGTGTAGCCTCAAAAGAGAAGGCACAGGACAGTTTTCTCTCGAAAGGATATGTAAGAATACCACTTCATAAGGAAATACAGTTTTGCAGAGTAAAGACATATACGTACGCATTGGAAACTCTTTACGAGAAGAAATAACGCATAGTACAAAATTAGCTTGTATCTCCAAAACTACACGTTGTATCTCGAAAAGAATTGTTGTGGCGTGTACGTCTTAACATGCAGCATCTAAAGAGAACCAAAAGGAGAATTTTCTTTCGTCAAAATTTTTCAGAAAATCACGTTTTAAGGAAATCCCGCATCGTGCGAAATTATCTTGTTTTTCCTAAACAACACGTTGTAAGTCGAAAAGCTTTCATGTTGCGTGTATGTCTAAGTGTGTAGCCTCAAAAGAGAAGGCACAGGACAGTTTTCTCTCGAAAGGATATGTAAGAATACCACTTCATAAGGAAATACAGTTTTGCAGAGTAAAGACATATACGTACGCATTGGAAACTCTTTACGAGAAGAAATAACGCATAGTACAAAATTAGCTTGTATCTCCAAAACTACACGTTGTATCTCGAAAAGAATTGTTGTGGCGTGTACGTCTTAACATGTAGCATCTAAAGAGAACCAAAAGGAGAATTTTCTTTCGTCAAAATTTTTCAGAAAATCACGTTTTAAGGAAATCCCGCATCGTGCGAAATTATCTTGTTTTTCCTAAACAACACGTTGTAAGTCGAAAAGCTTTCATGTTGCGTGTATGTCTAAGTGTGTAGCCTCAAAAGAGAAGGCACAGGACAGTTTTCTCTCGAAAGGATATGTAAGAATACCACTTCATAAGGAAATACAGTTTTGCAGAGTAAAGACATATACGTACGCATTGGAAACTCTTTACGAGAAGAAATAACGCATAGTACAAAATTAGCTTGTATCTCCAAAACTACACGTTGTATCTCGAAAAGAATTGTTGTGGCGTGTACGTCTTAACATGTAGCATCTAAAGAGAACCAAAAGGAGAATTTTCTTTCGTCAAAATTTTTCAGAAAATCACGTTTTAAGGAAATCCCGCATCGTGCGAAATTATCTTGTTTTTCCTAAACAACACGTTGTAAGTCGAAAAGCTTTCATGTTGCGTGTATGTCTAAGTGTGTAGCCTCAAAAGAGAAGGCACAGGACAGTTTTCTCTCGAAAGGATATGTAAGAATACCACTTCATAAGGAAATACAGTTTTGCAGAGTAAAGACATATACGTACGCATTGGAAACTCTTTACGAGAAGAAATAACGCATAGTACAAAATTAGCTTGTATCTCCAAAACTACACGTTGTATCTCGAAAAGAATTGTTGTGGCGTGTACGTCTTAACATGTAGCATCTAAAGAGAACCAAAAGGAGAATTTTCTTTCGTCAAAATTTTTCAGAAAATCACGTTTTAAGGAAATCCCGCATCGTGCGAAATTATCTTGTTTTTCCTAAACAACACGTTGTAAGTCGAAAAGCTTTCATGTTGCGTGTATGTCTAAGTGTGTAGCCTCAAAAGAGAAGGCACAGGACAGTTTTCTCTCGAAAGGATATGTAAGAATACCACTTCATAAGGAAATACAGTTTTGCAGAGTAAAGACATATACGTACGCATTGGAAACTCTTTACGAGAAGAAATAACGCATAGTACAAAATTAGCTTGTATCTCCAAAACTACACGTTGTATCTCGAAAAGAATTCTTGTGGCGTGTACGTCTTAAACATGTAGCATCTAAAGAGAACCAAAAGGAGAATTTTCTTTCGTCAAAATTTTTCAGAAAATCACATTTTAAGGAAATCCCGCATCGTGCGAAATTATCTTGTTTTTCCTAAACAACACGTTGTAAGTCGAAAAGCTTTCATGTTGCGTGTATGTCTAAGTGTGTAGCCTCAAAAGAGAAGGCAAAGGACAGTTTTCTCTCGAAAGGATATGTAAGAATACCACTTCATAAGGAAATACAGTTTTGCAGAGTAAAGACATATACGTACGCATTGGAAACTCTTTACGAGAAGAAATAACGCATAGTACAAAATTAGCTTGTATCTCCAAAACTACACGTTGTATCTCGAAAAGAATTGTTGTGGCGTGTACGTCTTAACATGTAGCATCTAAAGAGAACCAAAAGGAGAATTTTCTTTCGTCAAAATTTTTCAGAAATTCACGTTTTAAGGAAATCCCGCATCGTGCGAATTATCTTGTTTTTCCTAAACAACACGTTGTAAGTCGAAAAGCTTTCATGTTGCGTGTATGTCTAAGTGTGTAGCCTCAAAAGAGAAGGCACAGGACAGTTTTCTCTCGAAAGGATATGTAAGAATACCACTTCATAAGGAAATACAGTTTTGCAGAGTAAAGACATATACGTACGCATTGGAAACCTTTTACGAGAAGAAATAACGCATAGTACAAAATTAGCTTGTATCTCCAAAACTACACGTTGTATCTCGAAAAGAATTGTTGTGGCGTGTACGTCTTAACATGTAGCATCTAAAGAGAACCAAAAGGAGAATTTTCTTTCGTCAAAATTTTTCAGAAAATCACGTTTTAAGGAAATCCCGCATCGTGCGAAATTATCTTGTTTTTCCTAAACAACACGTTGTAAGTCGAAAAGCTTTCATGTTGCGTGTATGTCTAAGTGTGTAGCCTCAAAAGAGAAGGCACAGGACAGTTTTCTCTCGAAAGGATATGTAAGAATACCACTTCATAAGGAAATACAGTTTTGCAGAGTAAAGACATATACGTACGCATTGGAAACTCTTTACGAGAAGAAATAACGCATAGTACAAAATTAGCTTGTATCTCCAAAACTACACGTTGTATCTCGAAAAGAATTGTTGTGGCGTGTACGTCTTAACATGTAGCATCTAAAGAGAACCAAAAGGAGAATTTTCTTTCGTCAAAATTTTTCAGAAAATCACGTTTTAAGGAAATCCCGCATCGTGCGAAATTATCTTGTTTTTCCTAAACAACACGTTGTAAGTCGAAAAGCTTTCATGTTGCGTGTATGTCTAAGTGTGTAGCCTCAAAAGAGAAGGCACAGGACAGTTTTCTCTCGAAAGGATATGTAAGAATACCACTTCATAAGGAAATACAGTTTTGCAGAGTAAAGACATATACGTACGCATTGGAAACTCTTTACGAGAAGAAATAACGCATAGTACAAAATTAGCTTGTATCTCCAAAACTACACGTTGTATCTCGAAAAGAATTGTTGTGGCGTGTACGTCTTAACATGTAGCATCTAAAGAGAACCAAAAGGAGAATTTTCTTTTGTCAAAATTTTTCAGAAAATCACGTTTTAAGGAAATCCCGCATCGTGCGAAATTATCTTGTTTTTCCTAAACAACACGTTGTAAGTCGAAAAGCTTTCATGTTGCGTGTATGTCTAAGTGTGTAGCCTCAAAAGAGAAGGCACAGGACAGTTTTCTCTCGAAAGGATATGTAAGAATACCACTTCATAAGGAAATACAGTTTTGCAGAGTAAAGACATATACGTACGCATTGGAAACTCTTTACGAGAAGAAATAACGCATAGTACAAAATTAGCTTGTATCTCCAAAACTACACGTTGTATCTCGAAAAGAATTGTTGTGGCGTGTACGTCTTAACATGTAGCATCTAAAGAGAACCAAAAGGAGAATTTTCTTTCGTCAAAATTTTTCAGAAAATCACGTTTTAAGGAAATCCCGCATCGTGCGAAATTATCTTGTTTTTCCTAAACAACACGTTGTAAGTCGAAAAGCTTTCATGTTGCGTGTATGTCTAAGTGTGTAGCCTCAAAAGAGAAGGCACAGGACAGTTTTCTCTCGAAAGGATATGTAAGAATACCACTTCATAAGGAAATACAGTTTTGCAGAGTAAAGACATATACGTACGCATTGGAAACTCTTTACGAGAAGAAATAACGCATAGTACAAAATTAGCTTGTATCTCCAAAACTACACGTTGTATCTCGAAAAGAATTGTTGTGGCGTGTACGTCTTAACATGTAGCATCTAAAGAGAACCAAAAGGAGAATTTTCTTTCGTCAAAATTTTTCAGAAAATCACGTTTTAAGGAAATCCCGCATCGTGCGAAATTATCTTGTTTTTCCTAAACAACACGTTGTAAGTCGAAAGCTTTCATGTTGCGTGTATGTCTAAGTGTGTAGCCTCAAAAGAGAAGGCACAGGACAGTTTTTCTCTCGAAAGGATATGTAAGAATACCACTTCATAAGGAAATACAGTTTTGCAGAGTAAAGACATATACGTACGCATTGGAAACTCTTTACGAGAAGAAATAACGCATAGTACAAAATTAGCTTGTATCTCCAAAACTACACGTTGTATCTCGAAAAGAATTGTTGTGGCGTGTACGTCTTAACATGTAGCATCTAAAGAGAACCAAAAGGAGAATTTTCTTTCGTCAAAATTTTTCAGAAAATCACGTTTTAAGGAAATCCCGCATCGTGCGAAATTATCTTGTTTTTCCTAAACAACACGTTGTAAGTCGAAAAGCTTTCATGTTGCGTGTATGTCTAAGTGTGTAGCCTCAAAAGAGAAGGCACAGGACAGTTTTCTCTCGAAAGGATATGTAAGAATACCACTTCATAAGGAAAATACAGTTTTGCAGAGTAAAGACATATACGTACGCATTGGAAACTCTTTACGAGAAGAAATAACGCATAGTACAAAATTAGCTTGTATCTCCAAAACTACACGTTGTATCTCGAAAAGAATTGTTGTGGCGTGTACGTCTTAACATGTAGCATCTAAAGAGAACCAAAAGGAGAATTTTCTTTTGTCAAAATTTTTCAGAAAATCACGTTTTAAGGAAATCCCGCATCGTGCGAAATTATCTTGTTTTTCCTAAACAACACGTTGTAAGTCGGAAAAGCTTTCATGTTGCGTGTATGTCTAAGTGTGTAGCCTCAAAAGAGAAGGCACAGGACAGTTTTCTCTCGAAAGGATATGTAAGAATACCACTTCATAAGGAAATACAGTTTTGCAGAGTAAAGACATATACGTACGCATTGGAAACTCTTACGAGAAGAAATAACGCATAGTACAAAATTAGCTTGTATCTCCAAAACTACACGTTGTATCTCGAAAAGAATTGTTGTGGCGTGTACGTCTTAACATGTAGCATCTAAAGAGAACCAAAAGGAGAATTTCTTTCGTCAAAATTTTTCAGAAAATCACGTTTTAAGGAAATCCCGCATCGTGCGAAATTATCTTGTTTTTCCTAAACAACACGTTGTAAGTCGAAAAGCTTTCATGTTGCGTGTATGTCTAAGTGTGTAGCCTCAAAAGAGAAGGCACAGGACAGTTTTCTCTCGAAAGGATATGTAAGAATACCACTTCATAAGGAAATACAGTTTTGCAGAGTAAAGACATATACGTACGCATTGGAAACTCTTTACGAGAAGAAATAACGCATAGTACAAAATTAGCTTGTATCTCCAAAACTACACGTTGTATCTCGAAAAGAATTGTTGTGGCGTGTACGTCTTAACATGTAGCATCTAAAGAGAACCAAAAGGAGAATTTTCTTTCGTCAAAATTTTTCAGAAAATCACGTTTTAAGGAAATCCCGCATCGTGCGAAATTATCTTGTTTTTCCTAAACAACACGTTGTAAGTCGAAAAGCTTTCATGTTGCGTGTATGTCTAAGTGTGTAGCCTCAAAAGAGAAGGCACAGGACAGTTTTTCTCTCGAAAGGATATGTAAGAATACCACTTCATAAGGAAATACAGTTTTGCAGAGTAAAGACATATACGTACGCATTGGAAACCTTTTACGAGAAGAAATAACGCATAGTACAAAATTAGCTTGTATCTCCAAAACTACACGTTGTATCTCGAAAAGAATTGTTGTGGCGTGTACGTCTTAACATGTAGCATCTAAAGAGAACCAAAAGGAGAATTTTCTTTCGTCAAAATTTTTCAGAAAATCACGTTTTAAGGAAATCCCGCATCGTGCGAAATTATCTTGTTTTTTCCTAAACAACACGTTGTAAGTCGAAAAGCTTTCATGTTGCGTGTATGTCTAAGTGTGTAGCCTCAAAAGAGAAGGCACAGGACAGTTTTCTCTCGAAAGGATATGTAAGAATACCACTTCATAAGGAAATACAGTTTTGCAGAGTAAAGACATATACGTACGCATTGGAAACTCTTTACGAGAAGAAATAACGCATAGTACAAAATTAGCTTGTATCTCCAAAACTACACGTTGTATCTCGAAAAGAATTGTTGTGGCGTGTACGTTCTTAACATGTAGCATCTAAAGAGAACCAAAAGGAGAATTTTTCTTTCGTCAAAATTTTTCAGAAAAATCACGTTTTAAGGAAATCCCGCATCGTGCGAAATTATCTTGTTTTTCCTAAACAACACGTTGTAAGTCGAAAAGCTTTCATGTTGCGTGTATGTCTAAGTGTGTAGCCTCAAAAGAGAAGGCACAGGACAGTTTTCTCTCGAAAGGATATGTAAGAATACCACTTCATAAGGAAATACAGTTTTGCAGAGTAAAGACATATACGTACGCATTGGAAACTCTTTACGAGAAGAAATAACGCATAGTACAAAATTAGCTTGTATCTCAAAACTACACGTTGTATCTCGAAAAGAATTGTTGTGGCGTGTACGTCTTAACATGTAGCATCTAAAGAGAACCAAAAGGAGAATTTTCTTTCGTCAAAATTTTTCAGAAAATCACGTTTTAAGGAAATCCCGCATCGTGCGAAATTATCTTGTTTTTCCTAAACAACACGTTGTAAGTCGAAAAGCTTTCATGTTGCGTGTATGTCTAAGTGTGTAGCCTCAAAAGAGAAGGCACAGGACAGTTTTCTCTCGAAAGGATATGTAAGAATACCACTTCATAAGGAAATACAGTTTTGCAGAGTAAAGACATATACGTACGCATTGGAAACTCTTTACGAGAAGAAATAACGCATAGTACAAAATTAGCTTGTATCTCCAAAACTACACGTTGTATCTCGAAAAGAATTGTTGTGGCGTGTACGTCTTAACATGCAGCATCTAAAGAGAACCAAAAGGAGAATTTTCTTTCGTCAAAATTTTTCAGAAAATCACGTTTTAAGGAAATCCCGCATCGTGCGAAATTATCTTGTTTTTCCTAAACAACACGTTGTAAGTCGAAAAGCTTTCATGTTGCGTGTATGTCTAAGTGTGTAGCCTCAAAAGAGAAGGCACAGGACAGTTTTCTCTCGAAAGGATATGTAAGAATACCACTTCATAAGGAATACAGTTTTGCAGAGTAAAGACATATACGTACGCATTGGAAACTCTTTACGAGAAGAAATAACGCATAGTACAAAATTAGCTTGTATCTCCAAAAACTACACGTTGTATCTCGAAAAGAATTGTTGTGGCGTGTACGTCTTAACATGTAGCATCTAAAGAGAACCAAAAGGAGAATTTTCTTTCGTCAAAATTTTTCAGAAAATCACGTTTTAAGGAAATCCCGCATCGTGCGAAATTATCTTGTTTTTCCTAAACAACACGTTGTAAGTCGAAAAGCTTTCATGTTGCGTGTATGTCTAAGTGTGTAGCCTCAAAAGAGAAGGCACAGGACAGTTTTCTCTCGAAAGGATATGTAAGAATACCACTTCATAAGGAAATACAGTTTTGCAGAGTAAAGACATATACGTACGCATTGGAAACTCTTTACGAGAAGAAATAACGCATAGTACAAAATTAGCTTGTATCTCCAAAACTACACGTTGTATCTCGAAAAGAATTGTTGTGGCGGTGTACGTCTTAACATGCAGCATCTAAAGAGAACCAAAAGGAGAATTTTCTTTCGTCAAAATTTTTCAGAAAATCACGTTTTTAAGGAAATCCCGCATCGTGCGAAATTATCTTGTTTTTCCTAAACAACACGTTGTAAGTCGAAAAGCTTTCATGTTGCGTGTATGTCTAAGTGTGTAGCCTCAAAAGAGAAGGCACAGGACAGTTTTCTCTCGAAAGGATATGTAAGAATACCACTTCATAAGGAAATACAGTTTTGCAGAGTAAAGACATATACGTACGCATTGGAAACTCTTTACGAGAAGAAATAACGCATAGTACAAAATTAGCTTGTATCTCCAAAACTACACGTTGTATCTCGAAAGAATTGTTGTGGCGTGTACGTCTTAACATGTAGCATCTAAAGAGAACCAAAAGGAGAATTTTCTTTCGTCAAAATTTTTCAGAAAATCACGTTTTAAGGAAAATCCCGCATCGTGCGAAATTATCTTGTTTTTCCTAAACAACACGTTGTAAGTCGAAAAGCTCTTCATGTTGCGTGTATGTCTAAGTGTGTAGCCTCAAAAGAGAAGGCACAGGACAGTTTTCTCTCGAAAGGATATGTAAGAATACCACTTCATAAGGAAATACAGTTTTGCAGAGTAAAGACATATATGTACGCATTGGAAACTCTTTACGAGAAGAAATAACGCATAGTACAAAATTAGCTTGTATCTCCAAAACTACACGTTGTATCTCGAAAAGAATTGTTGTGGCGTGTACGTCTTAACATGTAGCATCTAAAGAGAACCAAAAGGAGAATTTTCTTTCGTCAAAATTTTTTCAGAAAATCACGTTTTAAGGAAATCCCGCATCGTGCGAAATTATCTTGTTTTTCCTAAACAACACGTTGTAAGTCGAAAAGCTTTCATGTTGCGTGTATGTCTAAGTGTGTAGCCTCAAAAGAGAAGGCACAGGACAGTTTTCTCTCGAAAGGATATGTAAGAATACCACTTCATAAGGAAATACAGTTTTGCAGAGTAAAGACATATACGTACGCATTGGAAACTCTTTACGAGAAGAAATAACGCATAGTACAAAATTAGCTTGTATCTCCAAAACTACACGTTGTATCTCGAAAAGAATTGTTGTGGCGTGTACGTCTTAACATGTAGCATCTAAAGAGAACCAAAAGGAGAATTTTCTTTCGTCAAAATTTTTCAGAAAATCACGTTTTAAGGAAATCCCGCATCGTGCGAAATTATCTTGTTTTTCCTAAACAACACGTTGTAAGTCGAAAAGCTTTCATGTTGCGTGTATGTCTAAGTGTGTAGCCTCAAAAGAGAAGGCAACAGGACAGTTTTCTCTCGAAAGGATATGTAAGAATACCACTTCATAAGGAAATACAGTTTTGCAGAGTAAAGACATATACGTACGCATTGGAAACTCTTTACGAGAAGAAATAACGCATAGTACAAAATTAGCTTGTATCTCCAAAACTACACGTTGTATCTCGAAAAGAATTGTTGTGGCGTGTACGTCTTAACATGTAGCATCTAAAGAGAACCAAAAGGAGAATTTTCTTTCGTCAAAATTTTTCAGAAAATCACGTTTTAAGGAAATCCCGCATCGTGCGAAATTATCTTGTTTTTCCTAAACAACACGTTGTAAGTCGAAAAGCTTTCATGTTGCGTGTATGTCTAAGTGTGTAGCCTCAAAAGAGAAGGCACAGGACAGTTTTCTCTCGAAAGGATATGTAAGAATACCACTTCATAAGGAAATACAGTTTTGCAGAGTAAAGACATATACGTACGCATTGAAACTCTTTACGAGAAGAAATAACGCATAGTACAAAATTAGCTTGTATCTCCAAAACTACACGTTGTATCTCGAAAAGAATTGTTGTGGCGTGTACGTCTTAACATGCAGCATCTAAAGAGAACCAAAAGGAGAATTTTCTTTCGTCAAAATTTTTCAGAAAATCACGTTTTAAGGAAATCCGCATCGTGCGAAATTATCTTGTTTTTCCTAAACAACACGTTGTAAGTCGAAAAGCTTTCATGTTGCGTGTATGTCTAAGTGTGTAGCCTCAAAGAGAAGGCACAGGACAGTTTTCTCTCGAAAGGATATGTAAGAATACCACTTCATAAGGAAATACAGTTTTGCAGAGTAAAGACATATACGTACGCATTGGAAACTCTTTACGAGAAGAAATAACGCATAGTACAAAATTAGCTTGTATCTCCAAAACTACACGTTGTATCTCGAAAAGAATTGTTGTGGCGTGTACGTCTTAACATGTAGCATCTAAAGAGAACCAAAAGGAGAATTTTCTTTCGTCAAAAATTTTTCAGAAAATCACGTTTTAAGGAAATCCCGCATCGTGCGAAATTATCTTGTTTTTCCTAAAACAACACGTTGTAAGTCGAAAAGCTTTCATGTTGCGTGTATGTCTACGTGTGTAGCCTCAAAAGAGAAGGCACAGGACAGTTTTCTCTCGAAAGGATATGTAAGAATACCACTTCATAAGGAAATACAGTTTTGCTGAGTAAAGACATATACGTATGCATTGGAAACTCTTTACGAGAAGAAATAACGCATAGTACAAAATTAGCTTGTATCTCCAAAACTACACGTTGTATCTCGAAAAGAATTGTTGTGGCGTGTACGTCTTAACATGTAGCATCTAAAGAGAACCAAAAGGAGAATTTTCTTTCGTCAAAATTTTTCAGAAAATCACGTTTTAAGGAAATCCCGCATCGTGCGAAATTATCTTGTTTTTCCTAAACAACACGTTGTAAGTCGAAAAGCTTTCATGTTGCGTGTATGTCTAAGTGTGTAGCCTCAAAAGAGAAGGCACAGGACAGTTTTCTCTCGAAAGGATATGTAAGAATACCACTTCATAAGGAAATACAGTTTTGCAGAGTAAAGACATATACGTACGCATTGGAAACTCTTTACGAGAAGAGAATAACGCATAGTACAAAATTAGCTTGTATCTCCAAAACTACACGTTGTATCTCGAAAAGAATTGTTGTGGCGTGTACGTCTTAACATGTAGCATCTAAAGAGAACCAAAAGGAGAATTTTCTTTCGTCAAAATTTTTCAGAAAATCACGTTTTAAGGAATCCCGCATCGTGCGAAATTATCTTGTTTTTCCTAAAACAACACGTTGTAAAGTCGAAAAGCTTTCATGTTGCGTGTATGTCTAAGTGTGTAGCCTCAAAAGAGAAGGCACAGGACAGTTTTCTCTCGAAAGGATATGTAAGAATACCCACTTCATAAGGAAATACAGTTTTGCAGAGTAAAGACATATACGTACGCATTGGAAACTCTTTACGAGAAGAAATAACGCATAGTACAAAATTAGCTTGTATCTCCAAAACTACACGTTGTATCTCGAAAAGAATTGTTGTGGCGTGTACGTCTTAACATGTAGCATCTAAAGAGAACCAAAAGGAGAATTTTCTTTCGTCAAAATTTTTCAGAAAATCACGTTTTAAGGAAATCCCGCATCGTGCGAAATTATCTTGTTTTTCCTAAACAACACGTTGTAAGTCGAAAAGCTTTCATGTTGCGTGTATGTCTAAGTGTGTAGCCTCAAAAGAGAAGGCACAGGACAGTTTTTCTCTCGAAAGGATATGTAAGAATACCACTTCATAAGGAAATACAGTTTTGCAGAGTAAAGACATATACGTACGCATTGGAAACTCTTTACGAGAAGAAATAACGCATAGTACAAAATTAGCTTGTATCTCCAAAACTACACGTTGTATCTCGAAAAGAATTGTTGTGGCGTGTACGTCTTAACATGCAGCATCTAAAGAGAACCAAAAGGAGAATTTTCTTTCGTCAAAATTTTTCAGAAAATCACGTTTTAAGGAAATCCCGCATCGTGCGAAATTATCTTGTTTTTCCTAAACAACACGTTGTAAGTCGAAAAGCTTTCATGTTGCGTGTATGTCTAAGTGTGTAGCCTCAAAAGAGAAGGCACAGGACAGTTTTCTCTCGAAAGGATATGTAAGAATACCACTTCATAAGGAAATACAGTTTTGCAGAGTAAAGACATATACGTACGCATTGGAAACTCTTTACGAGAAGAAATAACGCATAGTACAAAATTAGCTTGTATCTCCAAAACTACACGTTGTATCTCGAAAAGAATTGTTGTGGCGTGTACGTCTTAACATGTAGCATCTAAAGAGAACCAAAAGGAGAATTTTCTTTCGTCAAAATTTTTCAGAAAATCACGTTTTAAGGAAATCCCGCATCGTGCGAAATTATCTTGTTTTTCCTAAACAACACGTTTGTAAGTCGAAAAGCTTTCATGTTGCGTGTATGTCTACGTGTGTAGCCTCAAAAGAGAAGGGGACAGTTTTCTCTCGAAAGGATATGTAAGAATACCACTTCATAAGGAAATACAGTTTTGCTGAGTAAAGACATATACGTATGCATTGGAAACTCTTTACGAGAAGAAATAACGCATAGTACAAAATTAGCTTGTATCTCCAAAACTACACGTTGTATCTCGAAAAGAATTGTTGTGGCGTGTACGTCTTAACATGTAGCATCTAAAGAGAACCAAAAGGAGAATTTTCTTTCGTCAAAATTTTTCAGAAAATCACGTTTTAAGGAAATCCCGCATCGTGCGAAATTATCTTGTTTTTCCTAAACAACACGTTGTAAGTCGAAAAGCTTTCATGTTGCGTGTATGTCTAAGTGTGTAGCCTCAAAAGAGAAGGCACAGGACAGTTTTCTCTCGAAAGGATATGTAAGAATACCACTTCATAAGGAAATACAGTTTTGCAGAGTAAAGACATATACGTACGCATTGGAAACTCTTTACGAGAAGAAATAACGCATAGTACAAAATTAGCTTGTATCTCCAAAACTACACGTTGTATCTCGAAAAGAATTGTTGTGGCGTGTACGTCTTAACATGTAGCATCTAAAGAGAACCAAAAGGAGAATTTTCTTTCGTCAAAATTTTTCAGAAAATCACGTTTTAAGGAAATCCCGCATCGTGCGAAATTATCTTGTTTTTCCTAAACAACACGTTGTAAGTCGAAAAGCTTTCATGTTGCGTGTATGTCTACGTGTGTAGCCTCAAAAGAGAAGGCACAGGACAGTTTTCTCTCGAAAGGATATGTAAGAATACCACTTCATAAGGAAATACAGTTTTGCTGAGTAAAGACATATACGTACGCATTGGAAACTCTTTACGAGAAGAAATAACGCATAGTACAAAATTAGCTTGTATCTCCAAAACTACACGTTGTATCTCGAAAAGAATTGTTGTGGCGTGTACGTCTTAACATGTAGCATCTAAAGAGAACCAAAAGGAGAATTTTCTTTCGTCAAAATTTTTCAGAAAATCACGTTTTAAGGAAATCCCGCATCGTGCGAAATTATCTTGTTTTTCCTAAACAACACGTTGTAAGTCGAAAAGCTTTCATGTTGCGTGTATGTCTAAGTGTGTAGCCTCAAAAGAGAAGGCACAGGACAGTTTTCTCTCGAAAGGATATGTAAGAATACCACTTCATAAGGAAATACAGTTTTGCAGAGTAAAGACATATACGTACGCATTGGAAACTCTTTACGAGAAGAAATAACGCATAGTACAAAATTAGCTTGTATCTCCAAAACTACACGTTGTATCTCGAAAAGAATTCTTGTGGCGTGTACGTCTTAACATGTAGCATCTAAAGAGAACCAAAAGGAGAATTTTCTTTCGTCAAAATTTTTCAGAAAATCACGTTTTAAGGAAATCCCGCATCGTGCGAAATTATCTTGTTTTTCCTAAACAACACGTTGTAAGTCGAAAAGCTTTCATGTTGCGTGTATGTCTAAGTGTGTAGCCTCAAAAGAGAAGGCACAGGACAGTTTTCTCTCGAAAGGATATGTAAGAATACCACTTCATAAGGAAATACAGTTTTGCAGAGTACAGACATATAGGTACGCATTGGAAACTCTTTACGAGAAGAAATAACGCATAGTACAAAATTAGCTTGTATCTCCAAAACTACACGTTGTATCTCGAAAAGAATTGTTGTGGCGTGTACGTCTTAACATGTAGCATCTAAAGAGAACCAAAAGGAGAATTTTCTTTCGTCAAAATTTTTCAGAAAATCACGTTTTAAGGAAATCCCGCATGGTGCGAAATTATCTTGTTTTTCCTAAACAACACGTTGTAAGTCGAAAAGCTTTCATGTTGCGTGTATGTCTAAGTGTGTAGCCTCAAAAGAGAAGGCACAGGACAGTTTTCTCTCGAAAGGATATGTAAGAATACCACTTCATAAGGAAATACAGTTTTGCAGAGTAAAGACATATACGTGCGCATTGGAAACTCTTTACGAGAAGAAATAACGCATAGTACAAAATTAGCTTGTATCTCCAAAACTACACGTTGTATCTCGAAAAGAATTCTTGTGGCGTGTACGTCTTAACATGTAGCATCTAAAGAGAACCAAAAGGAGAATTTTCTTTCGTCAAAATTTTTCAGAAAATCACGTTTTAAGGAAATCCCGCATCGTGCGAAATTATCTTGTTTTTCCTAAACAACACGTTGTAAGTCGAAAAGCTTTCATGTTGCGTGTATGTCTAAGTGTGTAGCCTCAAAAGAGAAGGCACAGGACAGTTTTCTCTCGAAAGGATATGTAAGAATACCACTTCATAAGGAAATACAGTTTTGCAGAGTAAAGACATATACGTACGCATTGGAAACTCTTTACGAGAAGAAATAACGCATAGTACAAAATTAGCTTGTATCTCCAAAACTACACGTTGTATGTCGAAAAGAATTGTTGTGGCGTGTACGTCTTAACATGTAGCATCTAAAGAGAACCAAAAGGAGAATTTTCTTTCGTCAAAATTTTTCAGAAAATCACGTTTTAAGGAAATCCCGCATCGTGCGAAATTATCTTGTTTTTCCTAAACAACACGTTGTAAGTCGAAAAGCTTTCATGTTGCGTGTATGTCTAAGTGTGTAGCCTCAAAAGAGAAGGCACAGGACAGTTTTCTCTCGAAAGGATATGTAAGAATACCACTTCATAAGGAAATACAGTTTTGCAGAGTACAGACATATAGGTACGCATTGGAAACTCTTTACGAGAAGAAATAACGCATAGTACAAAATTAGCTTGTATCTCCAAAACTACACGTTGTATCTCGAAAAGAATTGTTGTGGCGTGTACGTCTTAACATGTAGCATCTAAAGAGAACCAAAAGGAGAATTTTCTTTCGTCAAAATTTTTCAGAAAATCACGTTTTAAGGAAATCCCGCATCGTGCGAAATTATCTTGTTTTTCCTAAACAACACGTTGTAAGTCGAAAAGCTTTCATGTTGCGTGTATGTCTAAGTGTGTAGCCTCAAAAGAGAAGGCACAGGACAGTTTTCTCTCGAAAGGATATGTAAGAATACCACTTCATAAGGAAATACAGTTTTGCAGAGTAAAGACATATACGTGCGCATTGGAAACTCTTTACGAGAAGAAATAACGCATAGTACAAAATTAGCTTGTATCTCCAAAACTACACGTTGTATCTCGAAAAGAATTGTTGTGGCGTGTACGTCTTAACATGTAGCATCTAAAGAGAACCAAAAGGAGAATTTTCTTTCGTCAAAATTTTTCAGAAAATCACGTTTTAAGGAAATCCCGCATCGTGCGAAATTATCTTGTTTTTCCTAAACAACACGTTGTAAGTCGAAAAGCTTTCATGTTGCGTATATGTCTAAGTGTGTAGCCTCAAAAGAGAAGGCACAGGACAGTTTTCTCTCGAAAGGATATGTAAGAATACCACTTCATAAGGAAATACAGTTTTGCAGAGTAAAGACATATACGTGCGCATTGGAAACTCTTTACGAGAAGAAATAACGCATAGTACAAAATTAGCTTGTATCTCCAAAACTACACGTTGTATCTCGAAAAGAATTGTTGTGGCGTGTACGTCTTAACATGTAGCATCTAAAGAGAACCAAAAGGAGAATTTTCTTTCGTCAAAATTTTTCAGAAAATCACGTTTTAAGGAAATCCCGCATCGTGCGAAATTATCTTGTTTTTCCTAAACAACACGTTGTAAGTCGAAAAGCTTTCATGTTGCGTGTATGTCTAAGTGTGTAGCCTCAAAAGAGAAGGCACAGGACAGTTTTCTCTCGAAAGGATATGTAAGAATACCACTTCATAAGGAAATACAGTTTTGCAGAGTAAAGACATATACGTACGCATTGGAAACTCTTTACGAGAAGAAATAACGCATAGTACAAAATTAGCTTGTATCTCCAAAACTACACGTTGTATCTCGAAAAGAATTGTTGTGGCGTGTACGTCTTAACATGTAGCATCTAAAGAGAACCAAAAGGAGAATTTTCTTTCGTCAAAATTTTTCAGAAAATCACGTTTTAAGGAAACCCCGCATCGTGCGAAATTATCTTGTTTTTCCTAAACAACACGTTGTAAGTCGAAAAGCTTTCATGTTGCGTGTATGTCTAAGTGTGTAGCCTCAAAAGAGAAGGCACAGGACAGTTTTCTCTCGAAAGGATATGTAAGAATACCACTTCATAAGGAAATACAGTTTTGCAGAGTAAAGACATATACGTACGCATTGGAAACTCTTTACGAGAAGAAATAACGCATAGTACAAAATTAGCTTGTATCTCCAAAACTACACGTTGTATCTCGAAAAGAATTGTTGTGGCGTGTACGTCTTAACATGTAGCATCTAAAAAGAACCAAAAGGAGAATTTTCTTTCGTCAAAATTTTTCAGAAAATCACGTTTTAAGGAAATCCCGCATCGTGCGAAATTATCTTGTTTTTCCTAAACAACACGTTGTAAGTCGAAAAGCTTTC